>NC_138369.1:98768387-98789551 GCF_054177405.1 Leptonychotes weddellii | reverse complement strand
TCTTTGGGGAAATACCCAGTAGTGCAATTGCTGGGTCGTACGGTAGCTCTATTTTCAACTTTTTGAGGAACCTCCATACTGTTTCCCAGAGTGGCTGCACCAGCTTGCATTCCCACCAACAGTGTAGGAGGGTTCCCCTTTCTCCACTTCCTCGCCAACATCTGTCATTTCCTGACTTGTTAATTTTAGCCATTCTGACTGGTGTGAGGTGGTATCTCATTGAGGTTTTGATTTGGATTTCCCTGATGCCGAGTGATATGGAGCGCTTTTTCATGTGTCTGTTGGCCATTTGGATGTCTTCTTTGGAAAAATGTCTGATCATGTTTTCTGCCTATTTCTTGATCGGATTATTTGTTCTTTGGGTGTTGAGTTTGATAAGTTCTTTATAGATTTTGGATACTAGCCCTTTATATGTTAAAAAAAAAAAAGAAGATAGTAGGAAGGGAAAAATGAAGGGGGGGAATCGGAGGGGGAGACGAACCATCAGAGACTATGGACACTGAGAAACAAACTGAGGGTTCTAGAGGGGAGAGGGGTGGGGAGATGGGTTAGCCTGGTGATGGGTATTAAAGAGGGCACGTACTGAATGGAGCACTGGGTGTTATATGCAAACAATGAATCATGGAACACTACATCAAAAACTAATGATGTAATGTATGGTGATTAACATAACATAATAAAATAAAATTTAAAAAATTAAAAAAGACAGAGTTTTTGAATAAAACAAATATAAGAGCCATTATTTTTTTTTGAAAAAACAATTATTTTAGATTATTGTTCAGTTTTCTTTCACTATATGGGCTTTGCAGTTGGCTGTGGTCTACAAAGAATGGAGATGACCAAATCATTTGCAGTTATAGAGAGGATCAGGTTTGGCTTCTGTGCATGAAGCTATGGGTGGACTTTCCAAATCTACATTTAGCGCTATTGCAGAGCATTGTTACAAAGTGTTCCAATCTATTTTTCTGCCTAATTCTCATTTTTCCCTCAGCTTTATTGATGTATAAGTAACATATAAAATGGTAGATATTTAAAGTGTGCATCGTGGTAATTTGACATACATATATCTCGGGCCAATTCTGGGTTCATATAAGATGCTGCACACTAAAAGTTGCCTCTTTTCCTCTTTGCGTAGCTATAAAACTTCACAATTAAGGCCTTAACTATGCTCACTGAAAACTGTAAGATTAAAACTGCAGCATTAACAACCCATCACTGATCTGAAGGGATACTCTAATGTTTCCTTGAAACTATGACCAAATAGTTCTACACACTACTTCAGTATTCAGGGGCAGAGAACAAATGTGGGCAGACAGATCAATAAAAAGGCTCTGGAGTCAGGCCAGCTAAGGTGTGAATTATTCCTTTGCCACGTATTACTTGTGAACCTCAGCTAGGTTACAAACTTTGTTCCTTCAGTACCCAAATTGGAAAAATGTCTACCTTGTTGTTTGCTGTGAGAAGAAAATAAAATGATGTATTGAAGTACCTAAGGTGGTACCCAATCTTTAGTTATTTTTATTAAAAAAATAAAGGTAATAAATATGGAAAATGGAATGGGGAGCAGTATCTGAATTCTATAAAATTAATTTTATTTGTAATGGTAATCTTTCCTATTAAAACTCAGGGGTAACACCTAGGAATACTGTCAGCCTTACAAGGCCTGGGATGGTTGGCTCCTGCGTCCCTCCCCACCTCACCTTCACCTCTGCACAAAGTGCCCAGAGCCTTCCTCTTCTTCCTTCAATGCGCTGTGTTATCTCTCACTGGGGAGATTTTACACCTGCTGTTTTCCGTTCCCCTCTCCAATCCCCTGCTTTGGCCCCACTGCCTCTCACCCTCCGGTCTCAACTCAAGTTTCCTCTGATCCTCCAGCCCGGATCAGCTTCCTTGGCCCATGTGCTCTCACTGAACCCTGTCTTTTCCTTTGTATCACTTCTCTCTGCGTGCAGTTTATAACTTCATTTGTGCCATTATTTGGATATGTTCATTTTGCTCACCAGGCTAGGAAGCTGTGAGACGGGCACAAAAGCAACTGCTAATTAGTTACTAAACTAACTTGTAAAGTAATTCATCTGTGGCTTATTTTTTACATGGTGTAACACTGCACTGTTTTTTCAAATGAACCTCATAACATAATTGTTCATCATAGATAAATAACTAAAAGCATATTGTGTGACTTGGACTTTGTTTTGGGACTTAAAACCCACTTGACACACAAGCCTGCTTCATCTTCACTTGAAATGTAACCACATGACAGCCGCTTAGCAGACCACTTACCCAACAGTTTTAGTGATGTGATAGAGTCCGGTGGCCAGACCACAGGAGGCATTTCCTGCAGGCAAGTAGAGACTGAAGTAATTACCCTAGCTGGAATTTGGGCATGACACTGGAACAATACACCTCACCCTCAGAAAGCCTATAAAATTAATTTTCTAGTGCAGCCACTAGCTTGATTTTTAGATATCTTTCCTTTAGGAAACTCCATTACATTTACTTTCCTCCTGTATATCTTTCTATGATTGAACAAAGAAAAATTAAAGGCAGCAATAAAAACGAATTTTCAAATAGTAAATATGTTATAGCATAGAAAATCATGACAAAGGCTCAGATAATTCACTGTTTTGTATTTGCAATGTGCACATGAGTGAGCCAAATCATGTTTAGATTTTTCTTGATTCTTTCTCAATAATGGGTCAGATAAATCACTGTCTGATTGCCTATTACATTCTTGAGATTGCATCGGGAATGACTGGCAGTAAAAGCCCCCAATTCAGACTCACTTGTGTGCAAATAATAAACATTGTTTACCATTTTTATATTTATACCAATTGTTATAAAACAGCCAACAGCTAAAAGATACTTAGAAAAAAGCAGCATCTTGCCTACAGAAAGAAATCTTTGACAAAAAATTTTCTCTATTTCCACTTGATTATGTTACTCCACAGCAAGGAAACAATGTAAGATATGCAACAATCTCCAAACAAAGCCATTTATATAGCTTTGCTATCAATTACAAAATAATAAGCTAGAGAATACAAATATGCTGAATATTAAGGAAAAACAATACCTTTGTTTGGTTCAAATATTATATTTCTTTTTTTTAAAGATTTTATTTATTTGACAGAGAGAGACACAGCGAGAGAGGGAACACAAGCAGGGGGAGTGGGAGAGGGAGAAGCAGGCCTCCCGCCGAGTAGGGAGCCCGATGCGGGGCTCGATCCCAGGACCCCGGGACCATGACCTGAGCCGAAGGCAGACACTTAACGACTGAGCCACCCAGGGGCCCCCAAATATTATATTTCTAAGTGCATGTTTCAGAACTAAGCTTACTGCACAGATTTTTCCTGTGCCTAATTTCCTTTTTCTTCATTTAAATAATACTGGTGATTACTAGCACTTACATCACTTATGAGATCTTTGCTCATTCATTCTCATTTAATTTGGTATTGTGTTTTAAAAAAATGAGGAAACGATTTCTAAGACATGTAAAATAACTTGTCTAGTGTTTGGTTAAATGGCCAAACACAGCTTGAACTCCTATCTCATTACTTCCAATCTGAATCTATACTTTTTAGGCATGGATAATACTATTTGGTAAACTTAAGCTTCAGTGTGTAACTTTTAGGGCTCCAAATTTATGGCTTTATGCATTGATTGATTAACTGATAAATTGAGTTTCTTGGTCATTTATCCATTGGCTCAACAGTTTTTGTGCGTATGGTATCTTGCACTCTGTGGGGGTGTTTCGTCTTTTGCATTTAAGCTGTTTTAGTAGGCTCTGCAAAGAAAACAAAAGAGATAGTGTTAAACCTAAAAGAACTTAACCACAAAGTGACCTGTATGCATTTATGTGCTAGTGGGGCTGGAAAGAGAAGGCTTCTTGCACAAAATGAGATTGAAGTCGGGTCTTGAAGGGAACAATAGATTTAAATTATCAGGGAGAAAGCAGAAGGGCATCTCAGGTGGTGGAGACTGCATGAAGCAACTCTAGGAAACATTTTAATGGCTGTAGTGAGTAATTAATGTGGTTATTCCCTAGTATGTCTGCACACTTTGCATTTTAAATGATAATTTATCATTATAAGTAGTGTCTGATTCTCATGAGTGTTAGTTAAAAATTATTCCATAAAGGTTTTATTAATTAAAAATTATTCAACCTTCATTATAATATAATCTTGAAATCTTTTATGGTCTCTTGGGATAAATCTAAGTACTATATACCACAAATCAGTATATAGGTTCAATTTTGGTGAGGCTTTGAATGAGGGCAGTGAACTGTCAGAAGGGGGTTTTACTTCTGGGGATTTTTAGAGACAGAAATGTGGTTGTTGTTACCATGTTAAAAATTATTGCTCCCTCGGTGACTAAGAAGGGTACTCATGACCCTTTGTACGTGGATTTCAATCTCCTGTCTCTGGTGAGTAGAATCTAATAATATTCTGGGCAGGGCAATGCTCATATGGGACACAGACAGAGGGCAAACATGTGGAGGGGCAATGTGAGGTTCTGTCCCTGTAAGGGCTGGATGTGTTCGAGAAAGCAAGAAATGGGTTTCTGTCAATGCTTACTGCCAATTCATTACTCTTACTTCCATGGTGGGCTTCCATGATAGCACTCCGAGGACACAGTAGAGAGTTCAAAATGAAACCCAAGAATGAATCTGCTCAGTGCACACCATGGGGAAGTGGCAGCCTGAATAGAGAGAGAAGATGAATATTTCCAGGAAACAGGAAGGCTGGTGGTGGAAGAGATTGTAGGAGTAGGGGAAAGGCGGGCATCCGCTGCAGTATGGGAAGAGGGAAATGGGCCTGATCTCCCAGGCTTGAATGAGGATGCTGTGGGAAAGGGTGATGGTGCCAGGCCTAAAGATGGTAGCCAAGCCAGCACGACCTCCTTCAGCAACTCTCTCTCAGGCCTGGACTTGAAGCTACTAGTCCAAGTGTTGTGGAGAGAGAGTTTGGGGGAGGCCAGATTGCTGTGACCTCAGATGACTTGGGAGTGGCCACCAGCCTGGAAGACCAAGACAGTAGGTGGGAGCCAGCAAAGGTGGGTGGTTTTGTCAGTCGCTCAGGTATCATGGCCTTACTTCCAGACTAGTTTCTGATTTATGCCATGGGCCTCTATTCTGACTAGTGATTTGGTCTTCCTTCAACCTTATACTTATTCAATATTCGTTCAAAATGTATTTAGTTAAGGAGGGGAGGGAGTGATTTTCTATTAATAAAAGTAGTATGTACATAATGAAGGATTGATGTACCTTGAAGTTACTACCATTTTCACTCATTTGGATATCCCTTTACTTCTATAGTTTTTCTATCACACACACCTGGGTGGTGTTCAGCATTTGTATTCTGTAACAATAGTAGAAATGTACATGGATGTGGGTCCTAAGACTTATTACTGGTAAACAGCAGTTTTCAGTTTCTGAAGAGAGCTGACATCAGAGGCTCACTTTGGTGATCTACTGTGAATATAGAAATTGTCATGTGTACATAGAAAAATCATTTAACAGAGGTTGGAGTGTTTTAGTGAAGATTTTTTTTAAAAGATTTATTTATTTGACAGAGAGACACAGCGAGAGAGGGAACACAAACAGGGGGAGTAAGAGAGGGAGAAGCAGGCTTCCTGCCGAACAGGGAGCCTGATGCGGGGCTCGATCCCAGGACCCTGGGATCATGACCTGAGCCGAAGGTAGACACTTAACGACTGAGCCACCCAGGCACCCCTCTGGTGAAGATTTTTATTTTGGTTTCCACTTTTCATTTGAGGGGTCTCTCTTCCACCCTAGGAGCAGGACCAAATTACATTGTGCTGGTTAAGGAGCCATGTGTGGACATGTGTCAGATTTATTCCCGTGGTGACACATCTCATTCCCATTATGGGCTGGTGCTCTAGGCAGCTGCCCGGCTCCCCCACCCCCAATTCAGCTCAGGGTATGGGGTATTCTGAGGCTGGTCGTGGCCCGTGAAAGTGGTGGTCTCCAAAAAAAGGAGGGAAGAGAATTTGGGGAGATTTCAACAGAGATACTGGGGTGTGTGTATGTGCACATGTGGGTGTGTTGGAGAGGGTGGGAGTGCTGGAAGGGACACATTTGAGCCAGGAGTGGGTTGAAAGGAGGGCAACAGACTAGAACAGAGTAAAAGTAGAGTCCCTGCTGCCAGAAATTCTCTCTCTGCATTCACTAAGGGGATGACCTGCCCTTTTTCCTTCCACAAGGGAGACACGATCAGTACCTGCGTCCTGATGATCTTAACATTCTCCCCTTTTCCTCTTACTGAAGGCTACTGGTTGTTACAACATCATTGATCTAGATTTCTATATTCTCAGCAAGGCTATTTTACCACTGCTGATCTGCCTAAGAATGTAAATGAGTATATTTAAATATCATGTTCTCAACAATTTTATGTTTTGTTCTAAGCTCAAAATAAAGCTACCCAGGTGTTCTTTTATAAATAGGATTGCATGGATTTAAACAAACCTTTGCATTATTCATTGCGACAAAGGAATTGGAGTTCCTTCTCTAGATATAACTAATTTTAACACTTTTTAAAAGTAATAAACCCCCTAAGGTAATTAGCACATCACTAAGATTTTCTTTCACAGATGTATCAAATTTGACTTGGAAACCATTTTGTTAAATGAACAATTTTCTGAAACTCACTAAAAGTTATCTGTCATTGCTTTCTGGCTGTGATGACTTTATATTATCATAAATTGTTTTTAATTCAGGCCTTTGGCAAACAATTTAAATGAGATTTGCAATGTAACAGTGCTAATCTCATGGTTGAAATATTAAAACTTCATGCATAAAAGATTTATCCTTTTAATAAGATCAATCACACTGGACATCACTCATACTCCCCAATTAAAACCCACTTAATTCACAATTTGTTAAAAAAATCTGCCTATTACAAATGCACATTAGCATAATAGATTTTCTGCCCCATTTAAGATGGGCAACAACTGGCCATACCTAAACTCAAGCTCTTCTTGCTCTGTCAAAAATTCTTTATTAATAGATGGTTGAGGGGTGCCTGGGTGGCTCAGTCGCTTAAGTGTCTGCCTTCGGGTCAGGTCATGATCCCAGAGTCCTGGGATCCAGACTCACACTGGGTTCCCTGCTCAGCAGGGAGCCTGCTTCTCCCTCTCCCCCCACCCCCCCGACCTTGATTGTGCTCTCTTTTGCCATCTCTCTCTCTCTCTCTCTCTCAAACAAATAAATAAAATCTTAAAAAACACCCCAGATATACCAAGGAGCATGCAGTAATAAACAGTTTAATTCAGTAGGATTTTTCAACACTAAATCCAAACATGCTCACAGCTCAGAGGATTTGGTTATTTAGTCATTTGTTTTTTAACATCACCTTGGTGCAGAGGTCTCTGTTGGAGGAATACCTTTAAGTAGCCCCTCTTAGTTTTGGACATGTAAGGCCAGTGATACTATACTGGGGAAGAGTGTAACTGGACATTTGTTGGCCTCACAGAGGCTCTGTCTTCCCATCCATTTTGGTTGTGAAAATCAAATACCCGTGGGGAGGGAGCAGGGAAAACTTGCATGGGGGCCAAAGGACATCCTTGGAGGAGAGGAGTTAAGATTCTGATGCCTTGTTTTGAGGTTCAGTGTTTCACTTGCAAGAAGTAGTCCTGATAGGGGCACCTGGGTGGCTCAGTCGTTAAGCGTCTGCCTTCGGCTCAGGTCATGATCCCAGGGTCCCGGGATTGAGTTCCACATGGGGCTCCCTGCTCGGCGGGAAGCCTGCTTCTCCCTCTCCCACTCCCCCTGCTTGTGTTCCCTCTCTCACTGTGTCTCTCTCTGTCAAATAAATAAATAAAATCTTAAAAAAAAAAAAAGAAGTAGCCTTGATAGGGTCAATTGTCAAAAGAAGATCCTAGAAAATTGTGAAAGAAAATTTACCTGGAGGATGAGGGCATCTGAACAAAGGGTTGGTTCTTGGAACATTCTTTAGTGAGAGTTGGAAACCTAGCACAGGGAAAATACAGGTGTGTGTGTGTGTGTGGTGGGTGGGGGTAGAAGTGTGTATTAAGTGAAGGGCTATAATACTGGACCGCAGGAGCATGGTGACATAGGTGATCAGGGCCTCCTTACTCTCCAGCATTTTCTTTTTATTACTCTGAGCATCCTTAGCACAACTAAGAATTTAGCTGATTCTTGTCCCAATTTACCAAGGACCTCCCCACACACCTAACATTCCCAATTCAGTTCATAACTGTATTAGATACACCTTTGCTATTACCATTAAAGTATCACTGCGTTTCTGTGTCTCAAAGATAAGAGTTATGCCTAACTTGGTGTCATGCAGAAGTCTCCCTAATTCCTTGAGAGAAGAAGTCATTGATTGATTCATTGATTCATTCAATGTTTACCAACCACCTGCTATGTGCCAGGTACTTTTAGGCACTAAGAACACAGCGGTAAACAAAAAGACAAAATTTACATCCTCATAAAGCTAACTAACCTTCTAGGGAGAAGATGGGAAACAGACAATGAGCAAACTGAAAAAGAAAAAATACAGTGTATAACAAAGTGAAGAAAAATTAGCTAGGGAAGTTAAAAGGGAGATTTGGATGTGAGTGTGTGTGTGATATTTCTAAGAATGGGGGTTGGAGGAAGGCTTCAGAAACAAAGTAACATTTGAACAAAGACCTGAAAGAGGTGAAGAGTGAGCGACAAGGCACCTAGAGGAAGAACTTCAGGGAGAGGAAACTGCAAATGCAAAGGTCCAGAAGTGGGAGAGCATCTGGTGAGGAAGTAGGGAGACCAGTTAGAAAGCCATGGCATTGATCTAGGTAAGAGATGATGATGGCTGGAGCTGTGGTGTATAGTGGGAGGAGGAGTGGTCAGATTCTAGAAATATTCTGAAGGAGGAGCCCACAGGATTTACAATTGATTGGAGGTAGAGTGTAAGAGGAAGACTGGCTCTATGTAGGATAGCTAATTTACTAGCCCACCATGCTTCTCCAGCCTCTGTACCTTCCCTGACTGCCCCACATCTTCTCCTCCCTGTTGGATCACCTGGGATTCAATCTTTCTCTTGAGCTTAGCCTTCTCCTTTTACACAGTTTCCAGAGTCACATATTTCAGATTTACTTACTATAGATTCCCACCACCTCCTAAAAAAGATAGCTTGGATATCAGTGAGGTAGGATGCTTAAGGAAGGCAGCAACTCTGGAGGAGTATGCTATAGGTCTTTGGATCCACTGAGATAGATTAGTATGCTCAAGCAGAGGCTGACTGTAGATTGCCTGGATAGGAGTGACACAGAAACCTGGGCAAGATGAAGTCTTACCAAGTTTGAGAGGGGACCTGGCTGCAAGGCTTTCCTGACCTGACAAGGATGCATGAAAATTTCCTGTGGGTTATTAAAAAAGATTATATGAAGCTCTCAGCTAGATCGAGAAGGGAGAAAAGGCCTTTCATTTTTTAGTGAAGAAGTCAACACTGTAAAGCCAACTTTCTGTTCTAAGAGTGCGGAGGAATATCTACTGATGCATGGCTAGGTCACATATGCACTGTCCAAGTATATGCCTGTACAAGCTCACCTTGTGCAGCAGCTGGTCCTTCCTACGTGGTGCACAGTGAACTGGGTCTCAATGGACGCTTTACAAACATGAAGTTAATTGATGAAGGTGATAATGTGTGTAGGTGCGTACTGGACTGGAATCAGTGCCTTCTGAGGAACAGAAGTGTAATAAGAAGGTATTGTTGTTCCTGTGTTAGGAAGTGCTGAGTTGGAAATAATCTTCAAGGCACAGAATGTCCACATTGACCCAGATTATTGGGGGATTCAGAAATCAAGTACACATTTAGAAATAGAGCATGGAGAGGCAATTCTTTCTTTGTTGTGTAATTGGACTGCAGAAATAATTGGAGCACCTGCCACACTGTATTTGTTTATAGTTCTGACTCTTAAATGAGCAAGCAGCTTGAGGGCAGGGAGAAGTGTCTTATTGGTAGGCCCTACCGACTATAGGAGTGCTGGCATATAGAATGCTCAGAGAGTGCTGTTGGTTGGATAGATGGATGGGTGGATGGATGGATGGAAGAGTAAATAAATGAATGCCTGCAAGAGTAAATGAGTGATCACATTGTTGCTAAATGTTCCTAAAAAGGATGCTGACTCTCACGCACCCATACACTCATTTATACACATTTTACCAAACATTGATTCCCTTTCCCCCCGTTTTAATTAGATATTAATTTTTTGAAAAACAAAAACCAAGTTTAAATTTTATTTCCTATAGTTACAGTTCATTTTTAAACTTAATTTGTTTTATGAAATAAATTTCAAGAAAAAAAAGAGATGGAGAAGGAACCTAACAATATAAAGCAACATAAAAGATGAAGTAATAATTACAATGTAAGTACCTTATTTCAAGCCTGATTTTAAAAAGTAAGTTATAAGAATTATGACATTTGTGAGACAATTGGAACTTAGAATGCTAATAGGAAATTTGACAATATTGAGGAATTATTTTGTTTTTCAGGTGTGATCATGGTAGTGTGATTATGTTTAAGGAAAAAAGACATCTTTCAGAGATATGTACTGAAATATTTATGGATAAAATGTTATGATATCTGTGATTTGCTTCAAATTAATTCAAAAGAGGCAAGGTGGTTGGGGTTGTGGGTATGGCAGGATTTGCCAACATTTGATAGTTAGTAAGGCTGGGTGATGGGTACATGGAGATTCCTCATGCTACTCTATTTTTGTATATGTTTTGAAATTCTCCTTGATAAATAACTAAGAAATAAAAAATACTAAAGTAGATACTAAGATCTGGAAAGCTGGAATAGCAGGCACTGTTGTGTTTTAAATTAACCAGATTAGCACACTTCTAAATTCTTTATTCATTTAATCTTTTGCTACTGTTGCAGGGCAATAGATGTTTTGGTGAAGAAGGCATTTATTTTTATCTCAGAAGTCATTGAAATAAAACAAACCTTTAAAATATTCTCTTTCTTACTTGTCATATAAATCACTTTATAGAAGACATCTTAAGACCCATGCCTTGTGCTTTAAAGTAACTCTATATTACTTGCAAACCTTAGCATAAATCCTCTTGATATGTTTAACTAAGATTTACTAAAATAAAACCTCAGGCCTATTTCTTCTAACAAAGGTATGTGCTTATACTCCTATCATTTGTTCAGCTTTCTCCTGAGGGTTTTGCCATCTTTACTCTGCATGATTATATTTATGTTGCAATTGAAAAGACTTCAGAACACCTATTTCACAGGCTTTAATTCCTGCATGGTCTTGCATAACTAACTGCCTGCAGAATTCTGACACCATGCACAGATATATGTCTAATTACACTTTTGAACTTAATGAAATGAATATAATTCTGTCCTCAGATCACGGGCTAGATATTTAAATTTTTTAATTGGCTATTATTTTTCCAAGTAAGCTTATTGCAGTTTGAGTTTGAATTAAATTGGAAAGTATGTGTGAACAAAATTCTAGTATTTCTTGTTTAAAGTCTATTGTTGCATATATTTTCTAATAATAGACTAGCAATTATATTTGTTGTTTGCATATTTCATATAAGAATTAGGTATATATTTATGTAAACACATTATGATAAAATCTCTTTAGAACGTAGAACTGTCTAGTATGCACCAACTCAGAAGCCCTACTGTTGTTGATATATTTCAGAGGTCATGGTTTGATCTTCAGTACATCTAAATCTCTTTTGTAATTCTGTTCCAACAGAATTCTACTGTTATTTCTGTAAAGAAATAATACTTGGGGTAGAGTTTCAAATTCACATGCTGACAGGGGTGAGGCAGGTAGCATTAATGAGTGAAGCCAGGTAGGTGGGCTATGTAGGTGGTCACCTGGAGGTACCTGCCTTGTCTGAAGGGGGCAGCATGTCTTAGCTCTAGTTGGTTGTACCTGGTGAGCATACTGTTTCCAGATGTCCTATTTTTTTCCTACAAAAGCCATAAATCTAGATTTTTTATGTTAAATCTTCCGATTTAAAAAATGTAGGCAAAAGAAGTCATGCCTGCTGTTTGCATGGAGCGAACACTGATCTAGGCTAAGCAGCACTAGGACTTTGCCTCCGACTGCTTGCTACTGTAGAATTTCCATAGCTTGCTTAACTTGTCAATATATGAACTTATTTCTTCTAATCAGGATAAAAATATCTGTTCTCTAGTCATCTCACAGGAACTTCTGTATGCTGACTACACATGCCCAACCAAGATATAGGGCCACTTTATAGACTAAGCCTGGCAGTGTGGATTGAAAATAACAGGGAAAATGGAGAAACAGGCACTTCCCACATGAGGGTGGGAGGATAAATTGGAACAGCTTTTATGGAGAGCAATTTAGCAATATGTTAAATTTTTAAAAAAATACACTTTTTTTGCTCAACAGTTATACTTCTATAAATGTATTCACAGGAGAAAAATCACAGATGTTAAATCACATAGTGTTTAAAATCACAGAGGTTCATGTAAGGTTGTCACCTCATATAATTTATAATAGTAAATACTGAAAAAATCCAAAATTTTTAACAATATCAAATTGCTTAAATAAATTATGATGTATCACATCACTGCTGTAATTAGATAAACACAAATAAATATTATTTTAACTGAAAGACAATGAGTTCTATGCTGATTGTTTTAAAACATCATAAGGAAACTCTAGGTCTAATTCATTGAGATGGGGAGTAAGTTGAAAGTTGTCAATGGCACAGGATGCAAGGAAGTACTAGTAAACCAAGAAAAAGAAAGTAATGAGTAGGACTAATGAGTCTAATGGAAGGCACACTAGAAGGCAAAAAATGGTCCTAAGCAGAACATCAAGCTCTAGGTTAATCTAAGGGCCTAGAGAGTGTACATATGGAAGATAGGAGTTTATTTATTTAAAAAAATTTTTTTTGTTTTAGTTGAAGTGGAGTTGACATATACTAAATTAGTTTCAGATGTACCACATAGTGATCCAAAAACTGTATACATTACAAAATGCTCACCCCAAGTGTATTAAAATATTATTGACTATATTCCCTATGCTGTACTTTTTTTAAATTTAAATTCAATTAGCCAACATATAGTACATCATTAGTTTCTGATGTAGTGTTTTATGATTCATCAGTTGCGTCTAACATCCAGTGCTCATCATATCACATGCCCTCTTTAATGTCTATCACCCAGTTACTCCAACCCCCCACCCACCTCCCCTCCAGCAACCCTCAGTTTGTTTCCCAGAGTTAAGAATTTCTCATGGTTTGTCTCCCTCTCTGATTTCTTCCCATTCAGTTTTCCCTCCCTTCCCCTATGTTCCTCTGTGCTATTTCTTATATTCCACATATGAATGAAACTATATAATTGCCTTTCTCTGATTGACTTATTTCACTTAGCATAAGCCCCTCCAATTCCATCCACATTGATATAAATGGTAGGTATTAATCCTTTCTGATGGCTGAGTAATATTCCATTGTATATATAAACCACATCTTCTTTATTCATCCATCTGTTGAAGGGCATCTCGGCTCCTTCCACAGTTTGGCTATTGTGGACATTGCTGCTACGAATATTGGGGTGTAGGTGCCCCTTCATTTCACTACATCTGTATCTTTAGAGTAAATACCCAGTAGTGCAATTGCTGGGTCATAGGCTAGCTCTATTTTTAACTTCTTGAGGCACCTCCATACTGTTTTCCAGAGTGGCTGCACCAGCTTGCATTCCCACCAACAGTGTAGGAGGGTTTTCCTTTCTCCACATCCCCGCCAACATTTGTTGTTTCCTGTCTTGTTGATTTTAGCCATTCTAACTGCTGTAAATACCCAGCAGTGGAATTACTGGATCATATGGTACTTCTTTATTTAGTTTTTTGACAAAACTCTATACTGTTTTTCATAGTTACTGCATAAATTTACAAGCCTATCAACAGTGCACAACAGTGCAGTCCTCCACATCTTCGCCAACACTTACCATTTCTTAAGACAGGACTTCACTGATTGGGCTATTCCAAGGCTAGTGGTCATATCTGTAGCTGTAATGCTAGACCACAATACACAAGTCAGATCTGTCTTTTTGAGCAGTCAGATCTAACACCAAACTGCTTGAAGCTCCATAGATACATTAGACTCTTTCTTGTCTTTATACCTCAGTCATTACTCCCCAGGGGCCGAGAAAGCTCCTGTCCTACACTCTCTTTACTAACTACTATTCATGATTTCAGGTTTGGTTGAGGCACGGTCTCTCTGTAAATCCCCAGTGGTGTTAAGTTTTCTTTTTCTGTGACTGTTTCTGTCTTTGCACTCCCACATTCTTTTGTAACGATCTGTTTATGTGCCTGTTGTTGCACTGTCTTCTCTGAGCTGGGAATTTTTTTTAAGAGGGAGATGATGTTTTCCTCATATTCGTATCTGGCAATAACACTATCCATTACACAATATAGGAAAATAGCTCTACTTTCCCCATCATGGTATATGTGAACTGTACCACATGGTGTCGTGCTGTGCCCCAACTGCACAACTCTACGTGGTGGTCCTGGACCTCAGTAGCTTTTTAATTACATGTATATATTTATCTTTTTTACATGCTAAAAATGCCTTGAGGGTCTGCTCTGTCTTTATAGAGTAAATACCCAGTACCCTCCTCCTAACCTCATGTATTTTTTTTCACTGTTCCTCAAAGTAATCTTATTATTGTCATTTTACAAGTAAGAAAAGTGAAGCTAAGCAGGGTTATAATGACTTGTCCAAGTCATGAATATAATTGGATATTTCTGACCACAAATCCTCACCTCTTTACACCACTGAAAGCTTTCTTTAATTGTCTCTCTTCCTTTATTTAAAAGGGGATAACATGGCTCTTTTGGTAGACTTTGAATCCACATTTTCTTCACTTACTGTGGTTCTCCTCACCTTTGAGTTGGAGATTCAATCACAAGCTTTTTTTTTTTTTAATATGAATGGTTTTATCTTTTTTTACTGTTGTATTTTTTTTTAAAGATTTTATTTATTTATTTTGACAGAGAGAGACACAGCGAGAGAGGGAACACAAGCAGGCGGAGTGGGAGAGGGAGAGGGAGAAGCAGGCTTCCCGCAGAGCAGGGAGCCCGATGCGGGGCTCGATCCCAGCACCCTGGGATCATGACCTGAGCCGAAGGCAGACGCTTAACCACTGAGCCACCCAGGTGCCCCTTACTGTTTTATTTTTTAATTTAATTTAATTTTATTATGTTATGTTAGTCACCATACATCATTAGTTTTTGATGTAGTGTTCCATGATTCATTGTTTGCGTATAACACCCAGTGCTCCATGCAGTATGTGCCCTCCTTAATACCCATCACTGGGCTAACCCATCCCCCCACCCTCCTCCCCTCTAAAACCCTCAGTTTGTTTCTCGGAGTCCAGATGAACCATGAGAGACTATGGACTCCAAGAATCACAAGCTTTTAAACTTGGACTACCTCTGCTAAATTAGTATTAGTATTTTTTTAAATTAAATTTTGCTTTTTGAGTTCTAAGACATAGGTAAACAATGTTAGTGTTATAGAGTTTTGTTTCTTAAATGAAAGTCATTTATTAAATAAATTGAAAAGAAACATTTCCCCAAGTTGAACAAATAGAAAGCTTTCATTATCTTGGCTTAGACACGTAGATTTTCTACCAAATTTTTACTTGGGTCTCTTGGAAAATCTAATCTGAAATCATCCTTGACATGATTTAATGAGAATGGATTGTTTTATCATTACTAATGCATTTTTGTTTGATTTTTCTTATGAATATGGAAGACATTGTGGTACTAGAAATCGTTAGAGGCATATAGAAAGTTGCTTGGAGTTCAAAGTCAAAAATACTGATCTGCTACTCCCATTCCTCTCCCCTACATTTTTATCTACTTTTAGATTCTGAGAGGTTATGTTCCTCTAGGTTGTTTGGCTTTCTGGTATTTTATATTTAACACTCTGAGGGAGTTTCCTCAATGGCTAGAAAACACAATAATCCACACTTTCAGAAATCCCCAGCAGTTTCATGCCAGCTTTCTAAAATTAATAGAGCATCTCAGAATGCTTTTGCCACAGATTTGTCTACAAATTTGTCATTGCTTTAATTTCCTCAAAGGGATTTTATAAGAAAACCATTTTTAACAGCAGAAAACATTTTTAAATATGAAATGTTTCAGGTATTCATAAAAGTACAGAGAATAATAAAAGAAAAACTTACATATCCACTACCCAGTATGAGTAATCATATGAAAATAATCACTGAAGCCCCTTCAGAACCTTCCCCAGATCCCATTCTCCCTCCTCCAGAAGCCAATATTCTTTGAATTTGGTGTGTCTCACTCCCATGCATGTTTTTACTTTTATTACATATGGACATGTCTATAACAATAAATTCAGCATTTGATATTATTTTATATGTTCTTAAATGATGTATATAGTCTCAACATTTATATATCCTTCTGCAACTTACTTGTTTTAGCTCAAAAAAGTGTTTTTGAAAATTAGCCATATGATTGCATTAGCTCTAGTTCTCTCATTTTTACAGTTGTATAGAATTACATTATATGAATAGACCACAAATTTGTCCATATCTATAGTGATGCACATTTAGGTTAATTCATCCTTTTTGCAATTACTAACAATGCCCCATTGAACATTTGCTCAAAGATATGTAGTTTCAAATGGGAAAAGTGCATTGTTAGCTGCATTTACTAAGTCTTTTTTCAATTTCTGCCACCAGTGATGCTGAAGTTTTCTATTTTTTTTTAATTGGCTACCTTCCCTGAATATGTACTTCCATTGAATGTCAATCAGTTGCTTCTGGATACTATTTGGAAGGTTCCTATGTGAGATACACACACATATGTACACACACACACACACACAGGTTAAAAAAAAACAATGAAAGTGTTTATTTGGAAAATTTTAAAGCAGGTTAGAAAATTATTTTCCAAGTTTTTAAGGTATAAGATGAAGCATTTTAATATGAGATACATATCGAATCAGCTATTACATCTTGTAACAATGAAAACATTTCTATATTTTCATTCTTAAAATATTCTATTTATTTAAAAGAAAGTAATGCCAACTCAGCTTTAAATTTGCGAACTGTTTTACCAAACATTTTGTATAATAAGGAGACTGATCATTGCTCATCTCAGTATCAAATATAATAAAATCCTCCTTTTACTGATAATATTGATTACTGATAATACTGATAATTCATAAAACCTCTTAGTTGAGCACATTTAAACTAAAATTTCCCACATTATGTTGGGGCTCAATCCCAGGACCCTGAAATCATGACCTGAGCCAAAATCAAGAGTCGGACGCTTAACCTACTGAGCCACCCAGGCACCCCACTACTTTAAAATAGTTTTCAAAATAGTTTTTGCTACAGGGGCACCTGGGTGGTTCAGTTGGTTAAGTGTCTACCTTTGGCTCAGGTCACGGTCGCAGGGTCCTGGGATCGAGCCCCTGGACAGGCTCCCTGCTCAGCGGGGAAACTGCTTTTCCCTCTGCCCCTCCCTCCTCCTGCTTGTGCTCTCTCTCTCTAAAATAAAAAAGTTTTGCTACACATAAGCTTCAAAACTATAATATGATAAATAAATATTTCCATTAAAGACAAAGAAATTATTATAAAAAGCAGCTCACTTGTACTTACCACAAAACATATGGCAGGCGTTTATGTAATTTACTTTGTAGTCAATGTATATATCTCCATTTTACAGATGAAGAAATTAAGTAATTTGGCTAAGTAAACTATTAAGTGGCTGAACTGGATTTTAAACCTTGACCTGTGCCCTTAGTACAGGACTATGCTGACCTTGAAACCCAGAAATAGAACCCATGATTGTTTCATTCACAGATTTTGTCAAACAGGCCAGGGGAGCGGGAATGGAAATAGATGAGGTGGGGTTGGTAATGGGGGTCCAGGTCTGGTTGTGTGCTGAATGAGATGAAAAGCTATTAAAGGCTTGCAGAGGAGTTCCATGGTCTGTCTTAGTTTAACGAAACATTTTGACTGCTGTGTTGAGAATAAACTAGTGGGGACCTGGGGCAGAAAAAGGGACAGGAGTTTTTAGACTACTAAAATAATTCAGGCAAGAGATGATGGTGGATTAAAACAGGATAACAGTGTAGGTGGTGTTGAGATGTAGTCAAATTCTTTTTTTTAAATTTAATTTAATCAATCGATTGATTTTGGAGAGAGAAAGAGCATGAGCAGGAGGGGCAGAGGGAGAGAGAGAGAGGATCTCAAGCAGACTCTGTGCTGAGTGTGCAGCCTGATGTGGGGCTCAGTCTCACAACCCTGAGATCATTATCTGAACTGGGACCAAGAGTCAGATGCTTAACAGATTGTGCCACGCAGGTACCCAAGATGTGGTCAAATTCTTAATAAGAGGATTTCCTGAAATACTGGTTATAAATATACATAGACGGACTGTAAAGGAAAGAAAGGAGTTGAGGAGGCCTTTCTGATCCACACTTTTAGTTTTCCATGATGGCGGTTTTCTGATCCCTTATGTTCTGGGCCTGCCGTTGGAGGGTAAGCTCTGAGGTTTTGGCCTAAGCAATGAGCAGGATAGAGTTGTCATTAACCAATATTGGAAATTCTGCTAAAGAAGCAGTTTTGGTAAAGGACTAAGAAGATCTGTTTCAGACATGATAAAATTGAGGCATCAGTTATATATCCTAATGGAGATGCAGAGTAGACAGTTGGATACCCAAGCCTGGAGTTCAGGGGTAAAGTACAACATATTAGCCATGGGGCAGGTTAAAATTCCAGTTGTACTTAGAAGCAATGGACAAATAGTCTTCAATAAAAATAATGTTTAATGCAAAATATTCTGGCTACCCTCATCTTTTTTAAAATAGAAGTTCAGCAACTATAGAAACTTAGAGGAATCATGAGAAAAGTGAGCCACAGCTTCACTGTCCTTCTTTCTCAGCAAAGAAGCAGTGGCTAATCCATTCATTTAAAATGGTAGAACTGTCAGGTATAGCCATGCTGACTCTGCTCAGTGAAGGACGATCTCAATTTGCTAATAAACCATGTATGTACTGAACTGAAGCCTTGTTAATAATTCATTATAAATTACTTTATGAACAAATATGTAATTCCTTTCAGGAGTTCATTTGAACTAACTGAATGCATTATAGTGACCGATTCCACAAGGCTAATAGTTATGAAAATGTGTCAGCAAATAAGAATTTCAGTGTATCATCAATTGATACATTCTTTGCATTTCTCTCTGCTAAACAAAAATGGAAAGCCCTTTCTGATGCACATTTGTAAGTTTTCAATGATGGTGGCAGTTTTCTGAACCCTTATGTTCTGGACCTGCCCTTGGGGAAGCCGGTTTGCCTGTGAAAGGTGCTTGGGCCAGAAAAAAGATCTGCTTCCCAGATGTCCATAAGTTAATTCCACTTTGAAACCATTATCATGTCTTTCTGCCTAATGCTTGGTTCATTTTACATCTCGCACCTGAATTACTACCAAGCTCACCTAATTTGTTTTTATGCGATGCTGTTGTCAAACAGACACAATATTTTACACCTAAAGAGACCAATGTTTAATCATGCCCTGAGAGGGGATTTGGAACACTGCAATCTAGTGACAATGACTGTTAGGATTAGTGTCTTGAAATGCGTGAAGAGGGAGGGTGCTCAGGCTCCCCCCACCCTGTCAATGCATTTCTGTAGCCGCTTTAGTGGACCCCACTGACCATCAGCATCTGCTATGGAAGCATGCTATCTTCTCTGCTCTGTCTAGAGAGCGCTATTTGGAGCAATTTGGAGCCCCTTTCTCCCTTCAATCAAGTCATTTCAGACAGTCACCATGGCACGAGTTCTTACGCACACACTGAGTGGCAACTGGGCTGGTGGAAGCCACAGTAAAGGTAAAACAGCTGGTTCCAGTCCTGGTTCTGTCATTCAATTAGTTGGCCCAGGAAAGTTACTTAATCTAAGTCCTCCATCTAGAATAATGTTACAAAGAAGGTAAAATGAAATAAGAAATGTGAAAAGTCTTATTCTGTGCCAGCCCCTGGCTGATATGGTACAGGCAATTTCATGATTTGCACCTGGCGTATTCTGCTACTCTCACCCCTCCACATCGCCATCTGGCTCTCTGCACTGCAAGCCATCGGGACCCTCCTTCCTGTGAGCCAATGCCCCATGCTGTCCTCCATCCTCCTGGTCTGGGCAGATGCTTTTCCCTCTGTGTGGCACACTCTTTGCTTCCTTTCCATCTCCTTAACTTCTGCTTGCTTTTATTCTTACTCCCTTGAGATGGTTTACTTTCCCCCTTACATGTGGCTTAAATGCTGTGCTCTGAACATCCTTAGCATCTCCCACACCTCCCGTCATAAGCTTCCTCACAGGATATGGAAATTTCCTGTCCCTAATGGACTGTCAGTTCATCAAGGAAGTCTCCCTAACACTGATGGATTCCCAGCATCTGGCACCTGGTTGGTACTCAATAAAAAATACTGTTGAGTATATAAATATTGAACCTCCACTAGAAGCAAGTCTCTGTAGCAGGCAGTTTGGAGGTATAAAAAATTGACTGAGTCCTCAGGGAGAGAGCTCACAGTCTGGTGGGCTGATTAGACTTGTATGTATAAATTATAATACAAAATAAAATGTAAGAATTATTGGATTAAAGATAAGTGTATAAAGTGCTATTGTGTTAAGCTGGCTTCCCAGACTTACTAGAATTAGTTTTCTATTGAATGTATTTCATTTTATTATAATTTCTCATGCTTTATTTTAAATGTAAATGTACTTTAAACTTCTCTTGATATTTTCAGCAACTACCACGATCTGTTAAGATTACAGAAACTCTAATCCCACAGCAGGTAGGAATTGATTCTGGCTTTAAATGTGAGGTATGCTATGGGAGAAGAATTTTGGCAAAGCAATTTCTGGTTACCCTCAAGTTGAAGACTCCTTACATTATTTCTTTTTTTTTTTTTTTTAAAGATTTTATTTATTTATCTGAGACAGAGAGAATGAGAGAGACAGAGAGCACATGAGAGGGGGGAGGGTCAGAGGGAGAAGCAGGCTCCCTGCGGAGCAAGGAGCCCGATGCGGGACTCGATCCCGGGACTCCAGGATCATGACCTGAGCCGAAGGCAGTCGCTTAACCAACTGAGCCACCCAG
>NC_138369.1:98747749-98767887 GCF_054177405.1 Leptonychotes weddellii | reverse complement strand
TTTAAAGATTTTATTTATTTATCTGAGACAGAGAGAATGAGAGAGACAGAGAGCACATGAGAGGGGGGAGGGTCAGAGGGAGAAGCAGGCTCCCTGCGGAGCAAGGAGCCCGATGCGGGACTCGATCCCGGGACTCCAGGATCATGACCTGAGCCGAAGGCAGTCGCTTAACCAACTGAGCCACCCAGGCGCCCTCCTTACATTATTTCTTTATGACAGTTTTAATCTTTAGTAGAGAACTTCATGCTTTCTAAACATGATTTAAAAACAAGGAAAGTGACAATTTCATTCTTTTCATTGCCTGAATTTGGGCTCTTACTATTTTTCCCCCAGATTATTGCTATGTTTCTCCTTTCTCTCTCCTCTGCCCATTGTCTTCCATGACACTACACTTAAGAGTCACAAAACACAAATCTAAATAGTCGGTCCTTTCTTTAATTGCTTGGGATGAATGGCTAGTGGCTAAAGGGTCAAGTTCAAACTTTTAGTTCAGCATAGAAGGCCCTCATTTCTTGCTGACTTATCTTTCCTTCCATATTTTCCACTTTGTATCATAATTATTCACTTTTATCATTCTCTCCCTATCTAGACTGTGAGTTCCTCAAAGGTAGGAACCCTGTGTTATTCCTCATTTTATCTATGATGGCTGGCACTTAATGGTTAGTCAGTAAATGATAGATGAATTACTTTCATGCAACTCCTCAGGAAAGCTTCTCTAAATTCTGAATGATTATTGGTGACACCAAACTGACAATTTCGTATGTCTTAATTTAAATGTTGAAAAATACAACTGGTGTTATTTGGTCAAAAGGAAGCCAATTTAGTAAAATTCTCAATTATTATTTTTTCTTGAGAGCCATGCCATTAACATTCACTCATATGGCTAAACACTCTGAACATCACATGGAAGGGTTGAGTTGTGGCTGAGCCAGTAGGTCTGAGTCCAGGCAATCTCCTCATGGCTTCCACAGTCAGATTCCTGATGCAGTGACAGTGGTCACTGAAATCTTATGATATTGCCAGAGGAATATGTACATGTACTAGAAAAATAACATCTGTAAAAGTTGAAGCCATGTGTCCTTCTATGGTATGAAAGTCTTTACTATTATTCACCATGTACAGTAAGACTGATGAAAGGAAAACAAAAACTATTTCATGGATGCAAAATGGGGAGAGGCCATAGTTTCATATTGCCTTATCTATCTGGGACTTGGCCAAGGGAAAAAAAGCAAGCAAATAAAAAGCCTATGAGCTGTCAAAAAAGACATGCCTCAAAAGTCACCATGCCTCCCAAATGAAGGGAGGAAGGTAGTTCCAAATAGTACTAAGCCTAGGGAGCCACCTGTGTAGAAGGGATACTTATTCACCTGTCCCCAAATTTTGATAAATGTTAGGAAGAAACACTTTACCTCCAGTACCCCTCCGCGTTTCCATGGAGTGAGGGAATAGGCTATTCCCCAAGAAGGAAAAGTATGGGGGTTCACTTCCAGTGTCTTCCAAGGATAGAAGTCACAACTTATCTGATTAGTGAGTTTGGAGAAGGAACCAGCCATGCCCCACTTAGCCCCTTACAGTTAGTCTATCTGCTTGTGTTTTCCCCACTTCCACCTATAAGCCTGCAGGGGCCGGTCTGCCCCTGTGTAGGGGAGCCTGTGGTTATCCAAATGTACTAGTACCCGGGCAAGTCATTCCGTCTAATTAAGAGGTAAATGCTAGGCCACGTGGTCACACAGTTAAGGTGCATGCACCTATCCAGACCTTGTCAGGAATAAAACTGATTTTGATCATTTTGTGTCTGCCCTCTATAGCTCAGTTGGTTAAAAATTTGGGAGGAGACTAGGAGATGTAACTTATTGTCCTTCATCCCTATTCCCAACTATAATCACCTATTAGGCCCACCTATATGTAAACAACATGGCAGATACCCATTCTTCACACACCCTCAACACACACACACACACACACACACACACTCTCTCTATAACATTATAAACCTATAGTCTACATCTCATCTGTTCCCCCTCTCCCCAGAAGTAACCAGTATCACTAGGTTGATGTATCTCCAAGTCATGCAAGTATGAGACCAGGTTAGTGGTTAGCTAGATTTCTTTTTCCCTTTTGTAATTACATGTTAACACCATTATTAACTTTGTTTTCTCAAATTCACATCCACTGACTTTCTACAAACTAAAACTTTTCTTTACCAAATTTGTTAGTGCAAATGACTCGTGGAAGGGACAGTGACCTGACTTATAGGTAATGATAGACTGCTGAAGTTTGAAAAGAATTAGTTATCAGGAGACCTGAGTCAAAACTTGCTGTGTGACAATGAACAGATCAGACTCATTCAGTTTCCTCATTTATAAAATGAAAATCTCTGAATCCATCATACTGGCTTATAGGATTTGTGTAAGAACCAAATAATCGTGTATGTAATGTTTTTTTTTTAAAAAGATTTTTATTTATTCATTTAGACAGAGAGTGAGTGTGCGTGTGCATGAGTGGGGGGAGGGGCAGAGGGAGAAGGTGAGGGAGAATCTCAGGCAGGCTCCATGCTCAGCACAGAGCCAGACCCAGGGCTTGATCAGGACCTGAGCCGAAACCAAGGGTCTGAAACCTAACTGACTAAGCCACCCAGGTGCTCCTGAAATGCCTCAAAAAACATAAAGTGCCACATTGATGTGTCTAAATTTTCAAATGAATTAATATATCAACTAGGAAAAAAAGTAAGCAGGTAGTATACTACTTGTGTTATAGATGTGAACATTAAATTTTAGAATTGCTATATGTGAAACTGAATAAATAGCATAACTCTAGTAAAAAAAAGAAAGTATTACTTTGTTATACCATATTGTTTACTAGTAAAAACTTGTAAAACCTAGTCAGAAGTATATGGTATTTGTATATACTGCGAGGACACCATATAAGTAATACAAAAATGGAAGTCCATAGTCTTGTGCTGTATCTCTGATGTTGACACTCTTAACCTTATTATTTTAGTCAAGTGGGAATTAAGCAAGTTTCCACTGTGTTATTTATCAGCAACAAAATGTGAATGTGCTTTTTGGGAAAATGATAAGGTTTGGGCTGGCAGGAGTTCTAAAGTATGTGAATCTGTCCTAAGTTAGTGAAGCTACAGAATTCCTTTAGTTTCCAAACATTAAAATCATGCAACTATTTGCCATCCTATCATCTATCTATCTATAAATATTTATTTATTATAGAGAGAGTGAGTAAACATGGGGGGGCAGAGGGAGAGGGAGAGCGAATCTCAACCCGACTTCCCGCTCAGGGGAAGGCTCACGCAGGGCTCCCTCCACTTCATGACCCCAAGATCATGACCTGAGCTGAAATCAAGAGTCAGACGCTCAACCGACTGAGCCACCCAGGCGCCCCTACCATCCTTTTTAATAGATGAGGAAATAAATGTCCCCAATTGGGGGTCAGTAAGCCATGCGAAGTCACAGCAATAGAACATATCCCAAATTAGATGTCCTAGTCCATGAGTCTCTGATTTGAAAAATGAACAAACAACACAGCTTTTTCCCCAAAGTACAAAAAGTTACTTTGGGGGCACCTGGGTGGCTCAGTCATTAAGCATCTGCCTTTGGCTCAGGTTGTGATCCTGGGGATCCAGCCCCACGTTGGGCTCCCTGCTCAGTGGGGAGTCTGCTTCTCCCTCTCCTCTCTCTCCCTCTGCCCCCTTTCTCATGTTCTCTCTCTCTCAAATAAATAAATAAAATACTTAAAACAAAACAAAACAAAACAAAAAGTTACTTTGTCCTGGCCCCAGAATGCTGAGATTTTCCAGGAAAATACTGAATTTATAGAATCTGTTTTTCTGAAAATTTCCAAACACTACAATAAATAACTGCTTGTATATGTATATCTCTATCAAGAGCATCACTACTAATTAACTGATTAAAACAAAACATCAGAAAAATAAAGTCCTAGTTTGTGATTGGAACCTGGGATATCCTACACAAATAGCCCAGCTTTGAATTTGTAAATAAACAATTCAACATATGAGTATATGATAACATTATGAAAAATGCGATTTAGGGGAATCCAGATAACATTTTGCTTTTTAGGTAAATGTTCTACTGCTAAAAAGGTACCAAGAGTTTTCAACGTATTAGCCGACATTGGGGTCAAAAACACTTTTGGTCTTTTTGTCTTTAGGGCATGAAATAATAATACTTGTTTTCAAGATAACAAGAACACTATGATACTTTAGTCAGTAAGCTAACTACTTAAGAAATGTCAACAATATAGATCTTAATACAAGTGGGCATGGAGAGAATAGTATGAAATGCCCTGGCACATATCTGAGGTCCTTGAGTATTCTGGGGGTGAGGGAGGGGTGGAGGGCGGAAAAAGCATTTTCCCCTGGAACAAAAAACATATTTGGAGAGCTTCACATTTTATTATCCTTTGTTACTTTGAAATCAGAGCCACCAAATTTAAGGGCTGTGTGCTGTGATGGAAATAGCCCCAGACTAGAAGCTTCAAGATTTCAGTTCTATTTTTGACTCTTCCATTGAACTATTGGACTCCTGGAAATTTTTTTCTCTGGGAATCACTTTTTTTAAACCTATAAAATGAGGTGATAAGCTAAATGAGACTGATAAACATGTGACTGACCAGGTGAGTGAATCTGTGGCATATTATTACATTGATGTCTCAAAACGAGAAACCTGAGCACAGAACAAATCTAAGCTCATCTTCCCTGGGCCTCAATTTTCTCATTTATAAAATGGATGTAGTGATACCTCATTGGATTGTTGTGGTGATTAAGTAATATTGGGGAGGTAAAACCCTAGCATAATGCTTTCCACATGCTACATATTAGAAATTGATAGCTATGATTCTTACTATGTGCTAGATGTTTTGAATACTTAATCCTGATGGGTTCACAAACTTTAGCATGATACATCAAAGTCACTTGGAGGTGGGGCTAAATAATTTGCATTTCTAACAAGTTCCAGGTGGTGATGATGCTGCTGATTCAGAGACCACACTTTGAGAACCACTGTATCATTTCATTTAATCCTCACCAAAGCCCCGTTATACGTAATATTACTTCAACAGAGAGATTAAGTAACTTATCCCAGGTGGAACAGCGGGTGAGTACTTTCACTTATGATTGAAAATTCTTTAAACACAACTTTTTTAAATGACTGAATGAGATTCTACTATTATTATTTTTATTTTCTAAGAATTTTTAAAGTGTATTTATTTATGTAATCTCTGCACCCAACATGGGGCTCGAACTCATGACACTGAGATCAAGCATTGGATGCTCGTCTGACTGAGCTAGCCAGGTGCCCCTATTTTCTAAGAATTCTTGAAATAGTTTAATGCTTTTGAAATTAAGAAGTGATAAATGTCAAAGGAACATGTGGGTGGCCAGACAGGAGTATACTGTAAAATAGTTGTCATTACCTGAGACTATGTGATCCTACCTAAGGGTAGAAAATACCTGTCCGCTTAAGTAACATCTCAGTCAACTCAACTCGGCAATACCAAATACATTTGAACTTTTTTTAGATTTTATTTAAATTCAAGTTAGTTAACATATGGTGTATTATTAGTTTCAGGGGTAGAATTTGTTGATTCATCAGTTGCATATAACACCCAGTGCTCATTACATCAAGTGCCCTCCTTAATTCCCATCACCCAGTTACACCACCCTCACCTACCTCCCCTCCAGCAACCCTCAGTTTGTTTCCTAGAGTTAGAGTCTCTTCTGGTTTGCCTCCCTCTCTGTTTTTATCTTACTTTATTTTTTTTCCCTTCCCCTATGTTCATCTGTTTTGTTTCTTAAATTCCACATACGAGTGAAATCATATGGTATTTGTCTTTGACTTATTTTGCTTAACGTAATACACTCTGGTTCCATCCACATCACTGCAAACTTGTGAAGCCACTCTGGAAAACAGTATGAACGTTCCTCAAAAAGTTATAATAGAACTACCCTATGACCCAGCAATTGCACTACTAGGTATTTATCTAAAGGATATGAAAATAGTGATCTGAAGGGGCACATACACCCCAATATTTATAGCAGCAAGGTCCATGATAGCCAAAATATGGAAAGAGCCCAGATGTCCATCAATTGATGAATGGATAAAGAAGATATGGTATATACATACAATGGAATATTATTCAGCTATTAAAAAGAATGAAATCTTACCATTTGCAAATACATTTGAATTTGAATTTACATATGGATTCCTAATGATTTCTTAATGATTTCAAAAATATCACAATATGATGGGGCTTTTGAAAGAAGTTATTGTGTATGCAGAAGAAAGCCTGCCATACCTTAAATAATGGAATTAAAAGCAGTAGATCAGAGTATTTTAAAAGATGGCAGAATAAATGTACCTGATTTATGCATTGTGATGGTCTATCATCAGGCACTGAACATCTCTGTCAAAAACTTCCAAATTACTTTGAAGAGAAGCTATTGAATATACGGTGTAATTCAGGAGAGGAAAGAACTCTAAATTTAACCAAAGAGGAAATGCAGACAGAACTCAGATACTTTTTCAGATACCTAGAAATTAAATGGTCACTCACAATGCTGTCAACAGGGTGGGGCTGAAATCAGGGCCTGAATTAAATAAGCCAAATGTCCCTCCTGAGTCACACCAGCTTCCCAGGGTCACAGGACTCAAATGAAACCTTATCCTAGGAGACTGGATAAAGAAGACTCCAACCTCAATTTAAGAGTGTGTAACTGTAGAGATAAATTGCAATGTTGATTAATCAAAAATATTTGGTAAATATATAATTTACTGTGCCTTTTCCACCCAAACACATCTGTGAAGTTGTTCCTTGCCATCAAAAACATCTAAAAAGCAAAGAAATATGGCATATATTTGCACCACAATTTATTTGGTCATGGTTTCCAGCTATTGCTATTACAAAGAGAACGGCTATGAGCACATTGGCCCATCAGAATTTTTCTGTAACTGATGATTTCCTTAGGCAAAGTGTGACTTGGTCTTGAGGAAAAGCTATTTTGAAAATATGTAGGTGGAACAGAGCATTCATTGTCCCTTTTCACCAAGGTTGAAAATGGACACTCCTGAATTTCTACATAAAGAATCCACCACATTGCAGACTCTTCTTCCACCCAGCTCTGTGGGTTATTGCTTTAGGAAGGAGAAACCAGAGACCAATTCTTACTTCCTTTTTCTCTGACATTTATAGAGGTAAAACGATTAGATTATTTTTAGTTAATCTTCCTAACCTTTTCTTTCTTTTGCAAACTGAAGCAATATTCTCTCATAGTATAAGGAATTATTGGTTATTCTTCTTTTGCATCTTTTTTCATATTCATGGGTAGAATTGCTGCCCTTTGAATAAGACAATTATTCCCTAAAAGACAGAAATGAGTTTACTTCCCCTATGGTTCTGAAGTAATCATATAAACAAAATTTTAGAATGCAAGTGAGAATAGCAAAATAGGAAGAACTGTTGGCAGAGTAAATTGGCTGATCTTCTTATGGAGATCTAATTTGGGATGTCAATTGAATTTTTTGGAAATCATTGCTTATTTCCTTTAAGAATTATTTATTGCTCTCTGTAATTTGAATGTATAATACATAGTTTGTTCACTTTTGTATTATAGATTGATTGAGAAAAACTATTTCTATCAGGGAGAAATAAAAAAATATTTTTGAATCAGTTTTCTACACTTCCAGTCCTGGTTTAGAGAAAATATACAGATGTAAAATGAGCACATAATGAATTGCTAAATTTATCGTGGTTTCATTATTTCCTGACATTGGAGAGACAGCAGTGACATAGTGGGAAGAGTACTTCGAGTATGCGAGCTTTGTTCTGGGTTTTGCCACTTGCTAGTTGACACCTTGGCAAACTCAACTAATCTCTCCAGTACTCTACTTTAAACACGTAAAACAATGTAACTGATAATAGTGTTTTCTTCCTCCTTCCTTCTTTTTCTGTCTGTCCCTCCTCCCTTCCTTCCACGGCCCCCACCCTTTTACTGGTCTTTGTCTTCCTCTTCATCTTTTAGGATACAGCACACTGACTTAGAAATTAGACATTGTTTGGCATCTTAATTCTGCTATGTGATCACACTGGTAGTTTGCCTAACCCCACTGGGCCTCAGTTTCCTCTGCTGTAACATGGAATAATATGTATTTGTAGGGTGATAGTGAAGATTAAGTTAGATAGTCTATGTAAGCAGCTAGTATGATAGGCACATACTGGCCCTCAATACAGGATAACTGTTACCTTATAATGTGGCTGTGAAGGACATGTGATAGAACATTTACAAAAGCCCTTTCTCCATATAAAGAGTTGTATAAACTTGAAACATGGAAGTTTTCCAGTTATTTTATAGATGAAAACCTCGGATTAATTCCCCTCACTCCTCCTTGTGACACCCAAACCTTCCTTCTGTGCAATTTGCAGTGTAAATTTTAGAGTTCATTTCCTCCCCATACACAACCTTCTATATCCACAAGTCTGGCAGACCTTAACAGAACATCAATTAATTCTTACATTCATTGTTTCCAGTGTTTATATGTTTGTGTGTGTGCACTTATACATTTATCTTAGCACTGACAAGTTTAGGTACATATTGGTTGGATAAATGACTGAATGAAGTTGAATGAAATGGGTATACGTGTGTGTGTGTGTGTGTGTGTGTGTGCTCATGCTGCTTGGTAACACATGTAGCTATAAGAACTCATTTAATTACTCTTACTTCTGTTTTATCTTCCTGATATTTCTCTCTTGCACATCACCTTGTGGTACTCACAAATGCTGGTTATTTTTTGAAACTAAAAATTGAGCATGCTATTTTATTTTTAAACCTGAAGGTAAAATCCAAGATATTTTTAAAAATTACCAAATGCATGAAAGCATTTCTCATTGTATAAGAATCAAATTGTTAAAAAATTATCCCAGCAAAATGCTGAAGGCCTTCTTCATACTCAATCTGTCCCCCGTGTGCTCCCCAGAAGTAGCTAGAGTTGACAATCTGGTGTGCATCCTTCCAAACTCCTTTCTCCAAAATTATATATATATAAACATATACAAATATATAGATTTTTCATATAAAGGAGACCATACCATATGCATTGTTCTACCACCACCCTACTTATCAAAATGTCTTGGTATTCTTTCTACTACCTCTGTACACACTGACCATCTTTTTTTTTAAGATTTTATTTATTTATTTATTTATTTCAGAGAGAGAGAGCACTCGAACAAGCAAGCAGGGGGAAGAGAAGAGGGAGGAGGGAGAGGAAGAGGGAAAGAGAATCCCAGGCAGACCTTGTGCTGAGCGTAGGGCCCCTCATGGGCCTAGATCCCACGACCCTGAGACCGTGATCTGAGCTGAAGCCAAGAGTCAGATACCCAAGTGACTGAGCCACCCAGGTGCCCTATTGACCATCTTTTTAAATGGGTATAGAATAATCTAAAGTGTAGTTGTCTTGTAGCTTATTTGACCACTTTGCTTGGAATAACATTTTATTTTAGGGATTTTTTCCCTAAATTTTGCCTGTTATTCATAAGCCATACTGCAATATTGAACATTCATCACTATTGTACATATGTGCAAGCATTTCAGTAGGACACACCCTTAGGCATGGATGCTGGTCAAAGAGCATGCATGCTTAAAATGTTGATACATGCCACCACATTGCTTTCCCCCAAAGCTTAGCCAATTATTTATACTCTCACCAATAATTTTCAGGATCCCAGAGCAAGGCATTTCCACTCTAAAGAGGAAGATGGTTAATTATCTCCTCACCATAAATTGTGACCAGATAAATTCAGTGATTGTGTATATATGTGTGTATGTAATGTGATACATTAGCACAGGATATTGGGCCCTTTATATCAGACTCATATGAAAAGTCTCCTTACATAAATAAATGTTTCTGAATCAGTGGTTATATCTAGTAGGAACACAAATTCATAGAGACAGAGGGAGTGGACATGGGCAAACACTATTCATCAAGATATGAATTATCAGCACCTCATTCTTTTTTTTTAATATATATTTTTAAAGATTTTATTTATTTATTCATGAGAGACAGAGAGAGAGAGAGGCAGAGGGAGAAGCAGGCTCCCAAGGAGCAGAGAGCCCGATGCGGGACTTGATCCCAGGACCCCGGGATCATGACCTGAGCCGAAGGCAGACACTTAACCATCTGAGCCACCCAGGCGCCCAATCAGCACCTCATTCTTAAACAAAAATTTAAAAGAATATGCTCTAGGGGCGCCTGGGTGGCTCAGTCGTTGAGCGTCTGCCTTCGGCTCAGGTCCTGATCTCAGGGTCCTGGGATCGAGCCCCGCATCGGGCTCCCTGCTCGGCGGGAAGCCTGCTTCTCCCTCTCCCACTCCCCCTGCTTGTGTTCCTGCTCTATCTCTCTCTCTGTCAAATAAATAAATAAAATCTTTAAAAAAAAAAAAAAAAGAATATGCTCTAAAAGAATTGCATGATTAAAATAAAGAATGGAAAGGACTTTTATATTGTTTAATCAAAATGTACATTTAATCAGTGTTATGGCTCACATTCTTCTATAGGCCAGAGGAGTAAGAGCAATTAAAACATTACATTAGCTCAACACTTATGAATTGGGGCAATAAGCATGTACTAAAAAAAGACCCTAGAGAAACATGTAAGCTTAGAATGATCTTTTTATTCAACATGTGTTCTGTTTTCTTGGGAACTCCAGAATCAATGGCAAAACTCTCACAGCTAGGCTAACTACTTTAATAAGAACTGCTTTATTTAAAAATAAATCCAGAGCAGATACCAGAACTGGACCTGGTGACAAATATTTATCCTTTTTTACAGTGTTTTTTTTTTTTTTTTCCTGTGGCACTGCACAGTTGGTTCCTGATTTCCATTTTGATGGTACCAAGGAGCAGCATAATTCTTGCCAAACGCATGCAAATAGAATGCCTATTTTCTATGGGGCTGCTCTGGCCTTCTTTCTGCGCCCTCTCCCCAGATACCTAGTTCCCTAATAGCTGCCAATGCTTGTCCCTAGAGAGCCATCTACCTTGTCAGTTCTGCCCTTCTCAGACACTCCCCTCCGTCATTCCCACATCCATCCTCTCCGTTAACTTGAGCCAACATTCCCTGATGCCTACTCTGTGCCAGCTGCCCACATCATGCCAGGTCCTAGGATACAGAAAGAAAATCCAATTCTCACTCCTTGGAAAATTTCAATTTAGTGGAATTTTCTAGAGTTAATTTGATAAACTTATCTAAGATCAAGTGTTAGAAAAGATAAAGTCTATTCAATAAGTCACATCCTATATAGCATTCATAATTTAACAGGGACCTTGTGAGGCTAAGCAATTGAAAAACTTTAGCCACGGGGTCAAGGCCAATGGATCACCCTTTATTTTTTCCCTCGTGTGGAGAGGCCTTTCAAACCAAGAAGGTGACTCTACCTCCCTTTGAGATCCCCTCTAGCAAACAGGAAGAGATGCTTTTCTTAGGTGGGCTTATATCACACAGACCTGTTACGTATGTTAACATTTATTTTTTGTATTTACGGCACCAATCTCAGTTTTATGTACTTGATTTATCATCCCTTCTCAGACAGAGAATTCATAGCAATACCTCTGGCCTGTGTGAGTAAGGCCAAGCTTATGTGAATAGGATTTATATTTCAGTCAAGTGTTCCCCTTTTCACCCGGAAGGAAGCAGCTCCAGCTGTGAAATGCAGGGCTACTGCTGATTGCCCTGCACGCGCTCTGCCTGGCAGAATTTCCAGGAACTGCAATAGAGAGCCCAGAGGGTCCAGGGCAGGATGGAGAATGTCCTCAAGTCGCCTTGAGGAGACAGACTTCCAGCCAGGACCATGGGCATGGAGCTGCTGACAGAAGTGTGTCAGTCTGGGTACTTGAGGCAGTTGCAAACCTCAGAAAAACAAAATGATCAAACCAAACCAAACCAAAACAATCACCAGAGATATGAACTGTTTTGCTCAGATGCACACTTGCATATTCCCATTTCCTGTGAGTAAAGCGAGGAAACAAACAGTACCTTATTCCACGTGTAACAATACTACACTATACACTTAAAAATTTGTTAAGAGGGTAGATCTCATGTTGTCTGTTCTTTTTTTTTTTTAAGATTTTATTTATTTATTTGTCAGGGAGAGAGAGAGAATACAAGCAGGGGGAGCGGCAGGCAGAGGGTGAGGGAGAAGCAGGCTCCCCATGGAGCAGGGAGCCCGATGTGGGGCTCGGTCCCAGAACCCTGGGATCATGACCTGAGCCAAAGGCAGATGCTTAACCCACTGAGCCACCCAGGTGCCCCTCATGTTGTCTGTTCTTAACACACACACACACATACAAGACAGTCTGAACCTTATAATTACAAGAATTTTCAGTGCAAAGTCATCTTCTGAAGCAACCTGAAGAGACCTCTGCTCTGCAGGAGGTGCCTCCAGCTCATTCTCACTGGCATACCCTTCAGGAGTCCACACCACTGTGGCAGACAGTGTTAGCCAAACAATATCTAGTCTCCCCTCTTCCTTACTACTAGAATCACTTAACAGTCCCTCCAGACTCCCTTGCAGCTAGGGGGTGGCTCTGTAACCCAGTTCTGGCCTATGAGATACGAATAGAAGTTGCCACCCCAGCCACTTTCTTCCTTCCTGGAATGTGTTTGCATGGTGGCCACGAAGACAAAAGCTACACACTGGGGAAGAAACAGCAGGTACATAGAGCAGCTCATGTCACTGACAGTGCTGCTGGGTGGCTGAGCCTGCTCTGGATTGTTTTCCCCATGTCTTCTGTTGAGATCAATACATCCTCACATGTTTAGTCTGGATTTCTGATACTTGCTGCAGAAAGCAGATCACGGACTGCGCCACTTTCCTGAGGCAATGCCTTCTTTTGGCCTTGTGTTTCTGAGACTTCAAAAGTAATCAGAACTTTAAGTTCCAAAGGCAATGGTGCACATACCTAGCATTCCTGGGAAGTAGCAACTGTTAAAGCTTTCTGCAGACTGCATATGGGTGTTGAGGGAAAGGGCTTACTGACCCATCTTCCAGAAGAGCAAAGATAGTAATGAGGTTGGCAGCTCATATCCGCATAATGCTACATAGATTACACAATATTTCACAAAACAATGCTCCTGCCATTTATCAAGTCCCTACTATGCACTGGGAACTTTTGAGAAATTAACTCTAAATTCACATGACAACTCTGCAGCAGAGGTGTTATGGTGCCTGTTTTACAAGTAAAGAGACAGAGTAACTCGCTCAAGGTCACAGAGCTAGTAAATGAAGAGCTGGGACTCAAATCCTCCACTGGATGCCCAAACCCATGCTCTCTCAAAAATGTTTCCCATAAGTATATTACTTTATTTTCTCTTGTAACCAGTCCTTAAGGATATTTCCCATGTTATATAGGAGAAAATAAGTACTCAGAAATGATTAGTTATGGGCCTCAAATCTCACAACCAATCATTTTATGTTCCAAGAACACCACTTCGTTTACTCCACCAAAATGTAGCCCTTCAGAGGTTTCTGGAATGCCCCCCCACAACTGAAATGTATTAAGTGTTTAGTAGGTGCCTGGTACCTTTTACAGATGAGGAGACTGACGCTCAGAGACGAGGTAATTATTCAAAGTCACCCAAAGGAGTAAGTGGGTGGCTGGGCATCTGAGCCCAGGGGCTGGCTCCTCAGTGTGTCTCATCAGTGTCTCACCACCTCTGTGCCTCTCAGACACTATAATGCCATTCTGAGATAAGGGGCAAGTGGGGGAGGATGGCTGCCCAGGAACTGTGAGGGAGCAGGGGGAAAGGATTTCCTGAAATTTCCTTAGAACCAAAGTCTGATTTTGAGATCTCTGCTCTGTTTGGCCCAGAGGGAAAGCTGCGGCATGTTCCTCAAGGTCAAATATATAAGGTACTAAAGACAGAGCTGTGAAATTACTATCTATGTCTTGGATGTAAAATGTCCATTTACTCTTTAAAAACCAAAAGGGAGAAGAGAACCCAACACATTGCAAAACTAAACGTTATCATCCTTAATAACCCAGCTTGGAAATTAATGAGCTGTAGGAATCGAAAGAGTCATTTTGCTTTGGCTCAGGCAGAAAACACTGATGGAATTCTGTGCCAATGCGTTGTAGAGCTTTGTAATTATTCCCCTAAATGGTCAATAGTTTTAATTCCTATATAATACGTGATTTTAATCAGCCTAGGCAACTGTTTATGCAGGTTTTTTTTTTTTTTTTTTTTGACAGAAGCTGCAACATGAGCGATACTTAAGTAATGCCTCTCATTTGATTTTTCAAAAAGGATAAAATGCCTGTATTTAAGAAAACAAAAAGTCTTCTTTGGGTTATATCAACAAAATATAGATGCAGTCCCTTCATACCATGCAATGACACTGAATTCTGATTGTAATTTAGAACAACTTCTTGGCATCAATTGGCCATTGCCATTTTATGTCACTGAGATTTTTTCTGCATTTGGAAGACCCCAACTACCATGAAAAATTGAACTCTGGCCATCATTACCTCTGCCACAGTAGGTCTAACTACATGGATGTCTTCTTTAACTGAATTTTCACTTTTCAACCAGTTTTAAATGATGTCATATTGATATAGCCTAAGGGTAAACATTAGAATATACTATGATTTTAATAAAATCATGGCAAAATTTTAATTTGTATTAAATGTTTGATAAATGAGGCAAGTAGTTAGTTGAATGATCTGGTTTACCAGCTAACCTATAACATGTATGAGTCATAATTTTCAACTAATCAGAATATAATATAAACCCCTGTGATTTTGCTTGTAATGTGATTGGTGATTGATTCTGTCCTTTTCCTACCCACATTTTTAAAGACAGGAGGAAGCGATGCCTCTTTGGAGCTGTCTTAGTTCACAGTACAGTGTGTAGGTATTACAGAAGTTTGACCCTTTTCATTTCATTTTGTGGGCTTTTGAGGAACATTACAGAGCAGCTGAAAATACTGTTTTTTTAATGCCCTGCACAACAAAGTGACCCCACATTTGGATTTTTTGACTCCAATAACCTCACCATAATGGGGTTTTGCTTTGCTCAGCAATAGCAATAGTTATTATTTGTTGAGCAACAGTAATGTGTCAGAACATTATAAACATATATATAAAGAAATACTTATACATATATAATATACATATATACATGTATAATATACATATGTAATGTTTATATATTTATTTATATTTATGTTTGTGCATTTATTTACATACATAAATCCATATACAGCCATGCATAGACAGTACATCAAGACTCATATGGGAGGCAAGTATATATTTGAAAAACTATCAATTTTATGACAAATTTTATTTCCAATTAATTCCAAATACCAGTGTGTCTCTATTTAGTAGAAACAGAGTGCAAGAAGTTTAAAAAACATATTTCATAAGCTTTCTGGAAAACATTAGGTTGTTTTCACTTCTTCCACCACTTTCTGCAGATTAAACTGAATTATATTTGGACCCGGTAAGGAAAAGGAAATCATTATGTCAAGCACTCCTTTGTCTTTCAGTTAGAAATCACAAAAACAGCATCTATGATAGGGAAGGGTAAATGACAAGAGCAATTTGAGTGCTGATAAAAGTTATTCCTAAATTTGAATTAGTTTAGGGAAAAAAAAATCCCCCAACAGCTGTTTGGTTAATGGCTAGTGAAAAACTGTGGGAGCTATGTCAGCGATCCCCAAATTGCAGCTACACTAATGGCTTGGGAGGCTGCTCTGAAGACAGATAAAGCATATTGGTCACATTTTATGGAAAGTTACAAATGGTAGGAGTCCTGACCTGCTCCTCAATCAATCTTCAATCACCACAGGCAGTCCAGATAATGGAGGCCCCCTTCCCATCTCTCCCTTTCTGTTACCCCACGGCCCCTGATCCCACTGCCTGGGCATTTGCTCATTTGCCATTGCACAAAAATGGACTACTACTCACTATCAGGCACAACCAGAAATGTGACTGCCTGCCCTTTCTCCACTGTCACTTAGCCTGCCCTGAGGTGGGGGCTGGAGGGTAGAAGAGGCCATTTGATCTTCATGTTGATTCATTCATGAATCGCTCTCCCATCTTAAATTTTCTTGCATTTCAGAGGTAGGGGATAGGGTGGGCATTTGGCTGTTTATGTCTCTTCTTTTAATCCATAACAGCAAAAGCATACATATACTAGAAAAACAAATTCAAAATATAAACGATTTCTATTACCAGCTATGAAATACATATTTATGTAAACTACCTAATAAGAAATACTTCTGCCATAATTTTCACACTGCTTTATAATTAGTACCCGTAGGTCAGCGTACTCAGTAGAATGATTAAATTCATGAGCCACATTCAGCTGAGTCTCTCTTGGCTCCTACTATATCTCATGGAATCATTCAAGGCTTCAGTAGCTTGTTGTTAGAAGATTCCCATGCAAGAAATACTCAGAATTTAATTTTAAACTATTTACAGTTTAGGATGGATTTTTCTCTCTTTTAAAAAGGTATTCATGTCTTCTTGAAGGAAGGGCATGCCCCTAATATAGTTAGGTGCATTCTTTCACCTAAGTGGGCAAGACAGAGACAATGGCTTCATGAAGAATCACAAGTAGCATAAGTGTGTGTGTGTGTGTGTGTGTGTAAGATTGACATTAGTGCTGAACTCCCTTGTCTCCAACATTCCTTTCTCAAAAAGTTTTTGTAATGACATCAAGATGAAATATAATTTACGTAAAGACTCACGCACAATGCCTGACATGAGTAGGAACCCAGTAAGTATCAGTTTCCTAATTTTTTTTGGATCCCTCTCCCATCCCCCATCCAAGCATACACCTATGTGTACACGTACACGTACACATAGACACACACACACACACACAACTGGCTAAACATTTAGCCCTAGCTCATTCAAGGCATGCTGGCTGCCAGTCAGCGCTTTTATAAGTCATCCTCCCCAACCTCCAACTTATTTTGTCTCACTCTGCCTGATTTTCTGAAATTCCCTGGAGGGACTAATGGGGAGGACACCTTGTGCTTTCCTAATAGGCTATTAGGTTAAAAGTGGGGGAAAAAGGCATTATCTTCTGTGATACAAAATAAACAAGTAATGTTAAGTGTAGTAATTACTGTTTTCCCAAATCACAGCATGTAGCCAAATGCTTATAAAAGGCCCAGGCATGAATTACATGGTTCTTTCTTCCCAGATTGACCTGCTGCAAAATCAAAACAAGGGAGGTCACCCAGTCCCACCAAACTGTAGCTACTCTTACCTCTCAGAGCTCAATTGTAGAAGAATGGGTTGGTGATAGGGTTGCCAGATTTAGCAAATAAAAATACAAAATGCCCAGTTAATTTTGAATTTCAGATGAACAACAATTTTTTAGAATTAGTATGTCCCATACAATACTTGAGACAAATTTATACTAACTTTTTTGTTATTTATCTGAAATTCACATTTAATGGGAATTTTATATTCAATTTGCTAACATTAGTTATTGAATATGCAAGAATTAGATTATTAGGTTCACTCTTAGTGATCTTTTTAGAGCTCTGGTCTGTATCACCAAAAAACATTAAAAAAATAATTTATATGCAGATAGCTCTCACACTTAGGGTACCTAAGAATCATCTGCAGGGTTTTTCAAAAAAACACAGTTTTCTGGGTCCCCATCTCCAGGATTTCTGATACAGTAGGTCTAGGGTGGAGCCTGAGAATTTGGATTTCTAGTAAGATCCCAGATGCTGCTGATGCTGCTGGTCATAATAGACATCAAGATGAACTTTGTATACCCAGGTCATCATGAGACGATCTTACACCATGAAAGAGCCTGGTTTAGCTAAAGAGGAAGATGGAGAAAAAGGAAAGGGGCAATGTTTGATGTGGTTCTTTCTAAATGAGAAGAGATAGTACTCAGTATTTTATACAGAAACAAGTTTAAATTTTCCAAAGCCATCATCCATCTAAACCCTTCTCAACAAGCCATGATTTATATTGAAGTCAGCCTAAAAGCAATAAGAAAATTATATTTATCTCACTATGATTTGGTAAGGAAGGAACACGTGAAACAATGAGTACTCTTAAGACCAAATACTACTAATGGCATCTTCTGAGGGAGGAGCAGTTTCTAGAAATTTGCAACAATATTAGGTCAAGAGATAATTTATACATACACTTACACTATATATATCTTCCATCCTTACTTCTTTCAGGATGGAGCATTTTTTATTCCCAACTTCAAAGAAAAATGGATTTTGCCATGATCCACTTAAGCAGCTGCAAGTGGGGCAGGCGGCTGAATGTGCCATGTTCAAGGGTGCTAGTTATTGGAGGCCACAAGCTTAGCCAATGGGGCCTATTGTTCTCTCTGTTCAGAAGGGTAGTAGGCTTCAGAGTCCACATGATCTACATGGGAATTCTGGGGTCTTGGCTAGTTATTAACTGAGTGATCTTGAGAAATTCTCATAATCTCTCTGAGCCTAGTAAGTTTCCCCAGTTCCAAAGCATGGATGGAAAACATTTTTTTTTTTATACAGCATGGTTGTGAGGTTTCAAGAGATGGTGTAGGGAAAGGAGCCCTGAAGAAAGCCTGGCACATTAGAGGCTCAGTGAACTTTAGTTTCTATGGACCACAAAACCCAATTTTTCAGGGGCACTTTGAATCTGAATCATAGATGCTTGTGAGCATTTTTATCTCCTACACACATATACTCATAGTTGCTGAGTCTTCTCCTCCTCCTTAGGTTTTTCTCTGACCAAAAATACATGCCCTTTTTGGTAGGCATTTGTTTTAAACAGCAGAAAATGTCAAGTTATTTCAAGAAATCTTCAGTGTATAGAGAAGCTAACATTATGGGGCGCCTGGGTGGCTCAGTTGGTTAAGCGACTGCTTTCGGCTCAGGTCATGATCCTGGAGTCCCGGGATCGAGTCCCGCATCGGGCTCCCTGCTCAGCAGGGAGTCTGCTTCTCCCTCTCCCGCTCCCCCCTCTTGTGCTCTCTCTCTCACTCTCTCTCTAAAATAAATAAATAAAAATTAAAAAAAAAAAAAGTATATTAATCATTTCTTTGTCTGTCATCTTTTGCTCTATAGATCCTGTCAGCTGCCAAATCAGGATGGCTGGAGTCTAGTCTCCTTCTCTCACGAATCAGACTTTTGCCCAAGAGATAGCTGACTAACTTCCTTGGGCCTCAGATTTCTCATCTGTGAAATGTAGGGGGAGTGTTGACCTAACATTCAGTGAAATCCTTCTTTTAAGATATGGCTTGTAAGTCTAAATATCCAGTGTTAAAATGTAATTTAATGAAATAAAAACAAACTATCCAGCCAGTTATGTACTATTATGAAAAATAAATGATTTGATTATTTAAAAGCTAAGCAACTTGTCTAACCATATACAGATTCAATCTGACTATATGTAGGGAAGAAAAGGGGCAGCCTTCTTGGAATATTGCAAAATTTGTGACATAAAGGCTATTCCACATTCTGAACACAGAATCCTGCTGTCTTAGCCTTTTTGTACACGTTCTACAACTATGCCAATGGCACCTGGGAAATTCAGCATCCCCAGATCCAGAATTTAAATTTTTGAACTTTATTTTTATCAAACATTTGGGGGGTTTTTTGGTGTTAAAAAAAATAAAACATGAGAAAATTTGGAAAATACAGAAAAATGTAAAAGGAACATAATCATTAATAATCCCTCTCTCTTCCTCAAAAAGTTGAAAATAGAACTACCCTATGACCCAGCAATTGCATTACTGGGTATTTACCCCAAAGATACAAATGTAGTGATCCAAAAGGGTATGTACACCCCGATGTTTATAGCAGCAATGTCCACAATAGCCAAACTATGGAAAGAGCCAAGATGTCCATTGACAGATGAATAGATATAAAGACAGATAAAGAAGATGTGGTATATATATACAATGGAATATTATGCAGCCATCAAAAGGAATGAAATCTTGCCATTTGCAACGACATGGATGGAACTGGAGGGTATTATGCTGAGTGAAATAAGTCAATCAGAGAAAGACATGTATCATTGGATCTCACTGATATGAGGAATTCTTAATCTCAGGAAACAAACTGAGGGTTGTTGGAGTGGTGGGG
>NC_138369.1:98725756-98747249 GCF_054177405.1 Leptonychotes weddellii | reverse complement strand
TAGCCTGGTGATGGGTATTGAGGAGGGCACGTTCTGCATGGAGCACTGGGTGTTATGCACAAACAATGATTCATGGAACACTACATCTAAAACTAATGATGCAGTGTATGGGGATAATACAAGAATAAAAAAATTTAAAAAAAACTGCTGCATAACATCTCATTATATATATTTATTATAATTTATGATAATACTTTATGTTGGAACTTCAGGAAATCTTTTTTTCCATAAATAGATCAAATTTTTGTTTTGCTTTATTTTATTCTTGGTGGTATAGTCTATTCATCACAGTGCATAATAGCTTAAATAAAAATTAAAACCACTGAATCTGCTTTTGTAAAACCTTGCTGTACCCAGCTATTTGGAACCCATGTCAACCAAAGGCAGCCATTCCCTCCCCAACCACAAATGAAAAGCCCTCTAAAAGGGAATCTTCAGTTGAGGTACTTAAGACCTTATAGAAAAAAATAGGGCTGGAGGATGGAGATTAAAGGCATTATAGATATTGACAATAAACTCTACCCACTATGACCTCAGGATCATATCAATGGCATGCTATATATTGTAAATTAATGCTAGTGGGTACAATACAACCAATTTGATTTATCATCTCTTGACTGCATTTAAACGTCTTGGATTCTCTTTGAAGTCTCATTAAAATGCCTGAAAGTCACTTTGAATTGTCACAAATGGGCTGCCCACTGAGAGGTATAGTTGTTCTCTGACTGGCCCTTCAACCCAAGATGCTTTAAGTTTTTCCAGCTCTGAGCTGTTAACTTCCATATCCTGTTCAGGCCCCAAATGGCAGCTTTGAGGCACAGCCCCTCAGTCTCTGGCTTACACAGTTCAGCATCTGACTTCCTACAGATACAGAAGTGCAGATCCCTGCACAGTTTACTTGTCCACAGCTTCCTTTATTTCTCCTAAGACTTCATTATAAAAGTTTCAACTCCTGCCATAACTTTTACCTTACTTCCTGTTTCTATTCCCAGAGCTCTCAAATTCTTCTTTTCTGGGATGCCTGGGTGGCACAGTCAGTTAAGTGTTTGACTCTTGGTTTCAGCTCAGGTCGTGATCTCAGGGTTATGGGATCAAGCCCCCAGTCAGGCTCTGTGCTGAGTGTGGAGTCTGCTGGAGATTCTCTCTCCCTCTCTCTCTGCCCCTCCCGCTCATGCTCATTCTCTCCCTCAAATAAATAAATAAATCTTTTTAAAAAAATTCTTCTTTTGAGTGACTCCAAGATAATGGAACAACATTTTTGACGTTGCCAAAAAGAGATGCAGAAGTGAGACCACATTTATGAAAAATTTAAGAACAATAAACGTAAAGGTGGGTAGTGGGTTTGAGGAGAAAGTTCTATATTTGTCAGCATGAAGCTTTTAAAAGAAAGTAAAACCAGGGCGCCTGGTGGCTCAGGCAGTTAAGGGTCTGACTCTTGGTTTCAGCTCAGGTCATGATCTCAGGGTCCTGGGATTGAGCCCACCTTCATGCTCCATGCTGAGTGAGGAGTCTGCTTGAGGATTTCTCTCCCTCTTCCTCTCCCTCTGCCCCTCCCCCCCAAAACAAATAAATAAATCTTTAAAAAAAGAAAAGAAAGTAAAACCAGTAAGTAAATTAGCTCATATCAATGCTTATTTTTATCGAGATGCAATTTAAATACTACAAAATTCTTTCTTTTAAAGTATACAATTCAGCAGTGTTTAATATAGTTACAGAGCTGTGCAATCATTACTGCTAATTCCAGAACATTTTCCTCACTTCCTCCAAAAAATCCTGTACCCATTAACAATCATGTCCCATTCCTCTCTTTCCCCAGCTCCTGATAACCATTAATCTATTTATTATCTGCATGGATTTATGAACTGTGGATATTTTCTATAAATGGAATCATGCAATATGTAGTCTTCTGCATCTTGTTTCTTTCACTTAGCATAATGCTTTCAAGGTTAACCCATGTTGTAGCAGTACTTCATTTCCTGTTTTATGACTGAATAATTTCATTGTATGATACACCATATTTTGTTTATCCATTTATCAATTGATGAGCATTTGGGTTTTTTCTGCATTTTATATAATGCTGCCATGAACAGTGTACAAGATTTTGTATGGGTGTATGTTTTCTATTCTGTTGGGTATATACTTAGGAATGAAATTTGCTGGGTCATATGGTAGCTCTTTTCAAGGAACTGCCATATTGTTTTCCAAAGAAGCTGTATCATTTTATATTCCATCAGCAATGTGTGAGGATTTCAATTTTTCTGCATCCTCATCAACACTTGGTATTGTCCATCTTTTTTATTGTAGTCATCCTAGTGGGTATAAAATCGTATCTCATTGTGGTCAAGGCTTAATCTTAAAATAATAGTCAAAAGACATCCCAGGATTGGTATAGGAGATATTCAATTTGATAATCTGTACTGGAGGTTTCTGATTGGTGTCCCCTGGGAGCCAGATTTGGCCAGTGGATGGGTTTTGTTTGACCATTAGCTGGGGCCTGAATTCTCCACTTCTTCACCTGCCTAAGAGGTTTCCCCTACCTTAGCTAACATGTGTCTGGGTTCACCCCTTCATGTTACCTGCCTGGCTCACAACTGTGGGCATGAGTTTGGGACCTCATCTATATTTCCTGTATTTGGCTGACTTTATTCCATTACTATTAAAACACTGTATCTGGATATAGTTTGGAAAATTTTTGAAGTACTGAGTTTTGGAGATTAAGCTCTCTGAAATTGAAAATTTAAGTTAACCTACATACTTAATTTATAGGATATACTATAGAATCAGAGCCTTAAAATTGTTTCTCCAATTGTAGCATGTTTTGGCACATTATTTTGGGGATTATGAAAGCCCACTGTCCAAAGACCACTGGGAACATACCTTGCAGTCACAGTCCATCTTACCTAATTGTGTTGCTTTCAGAATTCTTGAGGTTTGCTAAAAGACTCCATGGTCTGATAGATTCTATGAAATGGTCCAAAACAAGTCAAAGCTGAAATTACATTTATAAAACCAAATCACTGAGGCATTAAAGGTACTTTAAAACTGGGATATTTTGGTTTTGTATCCATAATAACAGGACTCTAGGACATCAGATAGAGAGTGGAGACTAAAGATTACCAAAAAATGCTTCAAAGAAGATCAATAGACTTACTAAGAGAGAAGAAATAGCCTGTTTCAGAGTGAATTTGTGTTCATCAGAAACAAGTCACTTTTTAAAAAATTTTTTAATTTTATTATGTTATGTTAATCACCATACATTACATCATTAGTTTTTGATGTAGTGTTCCATGATTCATTGTTTGCGTATAACACCCAGTGCAAGTCACTTTTATTTAGACAATTTTTAACCTGTATTTTGGAATAAGAGGCTATCTGTACTGAAGATTGAAAGACAACTGGGGTGGGAAAAAAGGAGGGAATCAAATTATTCATAAAGAAGATGATCTTTTCAAAATATGTTTTATAATCTACTTAGCACTTGAAATATTAGCCATACCAGTTTCTTCTTGATTTCAGTGAATCTCTATTTGAAATTCAGTCTGTGGATACATTCAAAAGTAAAATATCTACAAATCCAGATGCTCTGTCCATTCAATTTTTGGATTTAGATTTTTTAATGAACTTTTAGATTTTAGTGTTTTTTTTTTTTTGGTTTTTATCTTCATATTTAGAATTTTGTAGTCACATTTCATGTAGTGTAGATCTCAGGGCATTAGAAACCTCTGTTTCTCAAATAAAATAGGTTTTTAGCCATAGAAACACTGCAACAATTGTACAGGTTGTAGCAAAATTTGCTATTAAGAATTAATAGGATTTCCCAAAGGACATATTTTCCTGTCACACCTAATCCTCATGATCAACAACTTTAGCTCCAAGTAGTTCTTTATGATTTCCTTTATTCACATTTTTTCTAATCTTATTCTTACATACCCTCCAGGGTAAGTTTTATTACAAGAATTGCTGGCTTTTCTGCCAAAAAATAAACATGCTTTTATATTCAGATGACAAAGTAAGAAAGTCAATGTTGTTTTTTGTTCCTACTGGTATTTTTAAAAATATGGGCAATTTTTATAATTCTAATTTTTTCTCCAATTGCAGCCTAAAGCATTAACAGCAAATTGTCTCACCTTTTTCAATAATTGGCAATAAATTGCAAATTTTAGTCAATAATGTTCTGATGGACTTTAATAACTAATTTAGCCTATAACTATATGTACAACTAATATAACTGTTCCAAATGGATCTGGGGCAATATGTTTTTTATTGAGTTGAGAAAACAGAACCACATTCTGTTTCTAGTGTTTTTTCCATTTTTCTATATGATACAAAATAATGACCATGTACTGGGACTAGTCATTCGAATTTCTTGCTGCCTATTGTATTGATAGTTAAGTCCAAGCGAATCAGAGAGAACCAAACATTTGATTCAAGTGCATCCACTTTCTATGTAATTCCACAGGGTATACTCGGTTCTTCCACTGAGTCGAACTGACTTCAAGGTAGAGCCAATCAAGAAACAGGAGAGCCCTGCTATTCCTCCACCCTCCATATATTCACGCAGAGCACACACTGGCTTCCCAGCTGGTCAGGTCAGAAAGACTGATGGAGCCCTCAACTTCGTAGCCCGAGGGAAATTTCCTTTGGCTTAGACTGGTGGTTGTTCATTCTCTGTCACATCTTCCACCCCTTCCCATAAAGCCTTTAAATACCTTCCACCCAAACATTTGTAAAAGGCATGTTTCATTAAGACTATTACAGAAAGATTGGAAAGGAGAAGTCATCTGTAGTATTATCACAAAGACAGCCTAACACAATTACATTCACTTGTGTGTTTCAGGGAGTACGGCACATTGAAGCAATACAGGATAACAGCTCACAGATAGTCTGAGTTCAAATACTGGCAACTGCACTTCATAGTTGCGTGACTTTGGGAAAGTTACTTAACCTCTCTGTAGCATAAATTCCTACAAATGACAAAATGAAAGTCATAGAGTTATAAGGATTCAATGAGATATTGCACAAAAAGATTTTAGAATACTGCCTGTCAGCTGTATAAGCATTTGCTGTTATCCCCACAGCAGCATTTTCTGTCTTCTTCCTCTACTGAATGACTCTCGAAAGACATAGTTGAGTAGATAATATGCACACAAGGTTGTATTATGCTTGTTTCATTTAAGATCATAATAATTATTTCCCATGCTGTTTTATAGTTTGCATAATTAAAATTATAATGACTACATACTATTCTATCTACTACAAGGGTTAACATTTAAATTGATATCCCTTTCTCATTATTATAAGTAATGCTATCATAAATATTTTTATGTAAATATTGTTTTCCTTTACTTACAATGTTAATAAAGGCAAAAAATGACCAGAAGAGGGAATGTTTTTTATATTTCTGAAGTGTCTTTTAGAATGGGATGTACAAATTTTTACCATCAAGAGCAAGAAAAGACCTCATAAAATTACTGTATATGTAACAGAATAGGATGCTATGATCAAAATAATATGCATTTTTATATTTAGCATATTAAAATATTTCCATAAATTTGGTTTGATGATTATATTTAATTTTGTGACTGATATGATTAAGTATTTTGCCCAATTATCTGCTGCACAGTTTAATACTTTTTTATTAATTACATTGTAGTTAGGATAGCAAACGTATGACACTTTTTTCTTATTTTCTGGGAATGAATACCTTTTCTACTCACTATTTTTCTTTTTAAAGTTTTACTTATATGAGAATGTATGTTCTAGACAGTTGGCTCTATTTTGTCAATTATTTATAATATTTCTAAATTTTTAGAGTCTTGGCAAATGATTTTTTTTAAGATTTCATATTGATTATGTAAAAATCCATATAAAACTTATTTTACTTTATGTGAGGTATAAATCTAAATTGAAAAGTGTTCACCAGTTCATACTCTAAAACAATTTTCTGAAAACTCTTGTCTCCATTAGTTTGGTGAGAACTTTTTACCATATATTTAATTATCATGTAGAATGAAGTTGTGTTCATATCTTCTCTACTAGTGATCTCTTTATCCTCCTGTAAATGAGCCATTGCTTTAATTCTTTTGCTTTCAAATACATTTTAATATCTTATAGGACTGGCGGCAAACAACTCCTTTTCAGGAGGGACTTTTTAAGGTTCATCTTTTTTTTTCTTTTAACCACATGTTTGTGTTTTGTTTATTATTTATTTAGGTATAATTCACATACATTAAAGTTCACCCTTTCTAGGTATATAGTACTATATGTGTGGACAAACTTAAATAGTTCTATAACCACCACCATCCCAGAAAGTTCTCTTGTGCCCTTTTGTAACTAGTTTCCTCTTCTCTCAGGCAACCACTGGTTTGATATCTGAAACATACCCCAAAAGGACAGAATCATCAGATCCAGTTTACTATGATAGAACTAAGAATTAAATTTAAAAAGTGACTTAGATTCTGACAAATAAACCAAATTTAGCAAAATCAACTAGTACAATAGACCACGAAACTACACACTTCAAATAAGCAGTCACACTTGGAAACACTGAGGTCACAGAAATGGGGGGCTTCTTACATAAATGTGACAATACTTAACTGATGACTAAAAAAATGAGTTATTCAGTACAGTCTTAGGAGAAATGAGAAGAGAGAAATACGTAAAATGGATTAAATTATTAACAGCTCAAGGGTTCTCTATGCAAGAGACTTAAAATGATCAGTTTGGCTCAACATTCCACAATAACTCATCAAAATGTCAGACAATTGTGCTAGAAAGTCAACTGATTTAATTGTGTACTCAGGCATTTAAATGAAAAAGTTTGGTCAGTTTAATTGGTAAGACTTTCTACAACAAAACCAATTTGATCATTTTTTTCCCTTTCCATAATTTTTTCTATTGTTAAGACTTTGTCTTATAGAAGCACACATAACTACTTCTAATTATGTATTTCTATTTTTAAAAATTTTAGTTTCAAACATTAGTTTTAAAAGGGCAGCTGTTTATTTATTATGAATGTTAAGACTGGGGCTAGTTCTTCTTTAAAAGAAGACTTCTAAAATGAAAATGTGGAGATTTTATGTGTCATTTCTGGCTCTAAATACCAAAATTTTAAATGTGCATATATTGTTTGATTCCTCTCCCACTTCTAAGAATTTTTCTTAAAGGGATAATCATATAAGTGGGCCAAAATGAATGTAAAAGGATGGTAACTGTAGCACTGTGGTACTTTTTAATAGAGAAAAACTGGAAACAACTAAAATGTCCATTAAACAGTTTATTAAATTGTGTTAATATTTATATAATCAAACATGATAAGCTCATTTAAATATAATAAAGTTTTTTTTTACATGGAAAGATATTTATAGCATATTGTAAATTTGTCAATGACAAAATGCATGTACAGTATAATCTTATTTAGATCATATTAGATAAGTGTGTGTGTGTGCACATGCATGCACATAATGAGAGAAACAAACAGAAAGGCAAAGATATACAGAAAACTTTGGAAGGAACTTAGCCAAAATATTAACAGAGGGCTATATGTTAATTAAAAAGTTAGACTTTGGGTGATTTTCACTCTTATTTTATTTTGCTTACTTATTATTTAAAGTTATTTTTCAGTTGAAGTAAATAAAAGAGGTAGAAGTGGTAGCAACAAAGGAGACCCAGAAAAAATGGTTGAAAAAATTTTTAAAAACTGGAGGAAATATTAACATGATAATTAATCAAGGAGAGAAAATTAAGGAGGATGTGCTCCGGGCCATGGCTGGGTGGATGACTGCTATTTTATTTGCAGTTGTAATGTTCATTACCTCTACTTTATCTACTAATTAATAAAACCCTAGTCCACTCTCAACCTCTAGTTCAAATCCTACCGCTCCCTTGAAGAGTTGACTTGCCATGCAACCCACTTGTAAGAGCTCTTTTCTGAAATTAAGTCAAAAATAATGTTTCATTCCAAATCCAGTAATCGTGTACCTCCTTGAATCACCTCCATAAGAGTATTTTAATCAGTCACTTAAGCAATACATCATTAAAATAGTTTCAACTTCTGGAGGGCTCTCCTTTTGCTAGGCACCTTTTCAGTGCTTTATAGAGTTTTAATTCTTATTATGGTCCTATGAGGCCTATTTTCTTACCTCACTTTTATGGATTGGAAACTAAGTCTCAGAAAATCTTGTTGGAGGTTCACAGTGTCAGAGTTGGAATTCAAACTCATTAAGATTAAGATTTCAAATCTCATGTTCTTAATGACTGTGAAATATTGTATTTGCATGTATCTTCTATTTTCCCCAATTAGATTATAATCTTGAAGATATATCTCTATGTTGTTCCTAGTCCTGAACCAAGTAACATTCAAATGTTTGTTTGCTTGTTTGTTTGTTTTACTTACTATGGTATAATTGTTTTTGAGAGGAAAATACTTATTTTCTAAAAAATTCTTTCTATAAATAAAGATGTATAACACTGCACATAATACAGAAATGCATAAGGGAAAATAATTAGCTCAATTATTTATTAACAAGTGTCATATTTAAACTTTTGTTAAAGTTAATTACTCATTTTATTTAAGTCAGTAATGCCTGCTCATTGGTCTATTTAAATAACTTGAGCTTTTCATAAATGAATTCCCTTCATCTTCTATTTCACAATGGGGACTCAGGCCAAGCCAACCTTTATATCAACATCTACCATCAGATCTTGCTAAACCAACAGTGATTATCCTTCACAGCATTAAACATAAAACAAAATGCCTTAGAATTTGCCTGATAATTTTATTTCTCCTGTGGCATTGGATTACATTTAATCATTAACTATAACATAAAATCTTATTTCAGGGTATGGAAATATATATTACAACTCAAAGGAAATATTGACCTTGGCTGTGCCTTAGCCAGTATTTATTTTCTTATTCTCCCTGGTAAATAAATTTCGGTATTTACTTGAGCAGAAATCAAGATCTATTTACTATAAGTCTAAGACATCTCATTTAATACTACATCATGTGGTCATACATTATCCATTGACCAAAACTGTTAAAATGCTTTTTACCTCCAAAATCCTAACTATGGGTCAAAATTAATTCTTTCTTTCACACACATACATACACATGCACTCTCTCTCTCGCTCTCAAACACATCAAGCTGGTTGTTAAGAGAAAGGACAGTAAAATGTACATTTAAAGCATTTCTTTATCACACATTTCTTTTGTCCAGACTTCAGTTTTATCTCTGGCCAAAGAAACAGGAATGTTTCTTTGCACAGCAGCAGTAGAATACTCAGCTTCCTGACAGTGAGCAAAACCTTACATTTAGAAGAATCATCATCTTGACGATACTCCTCTCCTCGTTTTTGGAGGGAGGAGGGTAGAATCCCTGGACTGAGTCCTCTAGTTGCTGGGCGGGGGGGGGGCTGCCATCATGCAGGGAGAGAGCCTGTAGTATCTTGCTTTAGGAAGCATTCTTTCTGACATGAGTAAGAGATCCAGACTCTTATATCACCCATAGAAAAAACTATACTTCCAGCAAATATCCTGCAGTTCTTATACCACTGTTTCCATATGTATATTCTGGTATTAAATGCTTAAGGGAAAAAAGCAACACCATGGAGAAGTTTAGCTATGCCCTATTCTCATGGATGAACACACAGCAAAGCAAACAGATGAGTCTGAATAAATGAAAATCAATACACTTGAAAAGGCTTCTTTCATTCAGTTGATTCAAGCTCAACGGGTAATAGCACAGCAGAATATGAAATGGTGTTAACGTGGCCCCACCATAAATTCCATTTACAGGAAATACAGTAACTAAAGTGGATAAAAGCATGAGGGATTTAATGAACCATAATGAACTCTTTACCATGGACTTTTATAAATGCCTTTAACATGGTCTTATCACCATACCATTTGAACTTTCAATGAGACAAGATAATACTTTATGGTATGTATATTATTTTTCAAAATCTAAGAGGTTAGAATGACAAAACATTATTCTTGTCTTCAGAGTTAAGAAACATGGAATGGAATCTTATTTATAGAGAAGAAATGCAAGTCACCAGGAGCGTCATTTATTGCTCAGGATCGCAAAACAACTTGGTGGTCAAGCATTCACCAGAACTCAGGCAATTCACAGCCCAGTTTGCTTTTCCTCTACAAGTCAGTTTGGAGATGATGGAATGACATGTGTGCAGACAGTTCCCAATGCCTAGAGAGGTTGTGAGAGGGAAACAAAGCCGCAAGAGTCCAACCAGCTGATTCCTAGATCAGATTCCCTCACTACAGCTAAAACTTTTTGAAATTCTGATACAGGAAAAGGAAAAGACCCATATTTTTTTTGAACTAGCAAGTCCATTTCTGGGAATACAAACTTGCAAAACAGTCTCACATGTACACAGACATAAATTTAGATAAGGATGCTCATTTTGGCATTGTTTACAATAGCAAAATTTACAAACAACACAAGTGACCATCCATGTTAAATGATTATAGCACATCCATACAATAAATTACAATAAAGATGTTCACAATGTACTTTTAGGTATGAACAGCCAGGTATACTAATAAAATAATATACACAGAATGATAGTATTTATATTAAAAAACAAAAACTTTTATATGTGTTTCTGATATAGCTCTCTTTCTGTTCTGATCTTCCCACCACGTCATACTTCTGGATATGGGGACAAGGGAAAGTTTTGGGGAGTAGAACAATTGAGTGTGACCTTGTAAGATTGGGAAAACGTATTTTAGTGGCTTTATTCTTTTGGTAAAAATGATACTTCATTATTATGTAACATAATGCCTACGAATATGGTCTTTGGAGGTAGAAAGCCTGAAATTTGAATTCTATCTCTGTCTCTTACTAATGGTTTGACCCTGGGAACATCTCTTCAATCCTTAGCCCTCAGTTTACTCTTTTATGAGGGTGATGATAACCATCCTTAAAGTTTGGGTGTAAGGACCAAATAAATTATTATTATTATTATTATTATTATTATTATTATTATTATTAGAGAGAGAGAAAGCACGTGCAAGTGGGGGGTGGGAGGGAATAGGCAGAGGAAGAGACAGAATCTTAAGCAGGCTCCACACTCTGAGATCGTGACCTGAGCCAAAATCAAGAGTCAGAGGCTTTAAACAACTAAGCCACCCAGGTGCCCCAGGACTAAATAAATTATTAAATGCAAAACACCAAACACAGTATTTGGCAACTAGCCCTCAACAAATGGTCACTTCTACAATTGTGGTTACGTTTATAAAAATTCAAATTAAATAGAAAAGTACCAAGTGCAAAGTAAAAATCAACTAAATTCAACCAATTAGAATTTACCTCTGTTATTTGATGATGTGTTTCCAGAAAGCTCTACAAATATATGTGCTTTAAAAAAAGGTATTTATAAAGTATTATATAACCTACTCTTTTGATTCACAATATTCTGTAGACTTTCCCTGTGTCTATATAATAAGCTATATCTATATCATTTTAATATCTGTATTTCATTGGATACCTGCATTTCCATAATTTATTTAATCAATCTCTTATTGGTAGGCCTTTATGTTGGCTTTAATTTTCTCTATTATAGACTTGACTGCAATGAACATCCCTGTGCAAACATTTTCTTATATGTGTGCAAGTATCTGAAGGAGGGGAATTTTAATTAATGGAAATACCTGGGTGAGACGGTATTCCTGTCCTGTCAGAGAAAACGATATAAACTAGAGTTGAGGGGAAGAAAAGTTCCCAAGGGAAACAATAAAAGAAAAGAGTTTGACCTTTCTTTTACAGGCCATGGAAAGTCACTGAAGCTTTTTGAACAAAGCACTAACATGATCAGAACTAGGTTTTAGGACAGTTAAACTGGATGCTGTGGGGAAGTTGGGTGCAAGGAGGTAGAGAGGAAAGAAGTGAGAGCCATTAGGAGGCTACTGCCACAGAACCGGGGTGAGTTAATAAGAGCTTAGCAAGGGTAATGGTGGTGGAAATGGAGAGGGATAGGCTCCAGAGGCCCTGCAGATGCACAAGTGACAGGAGGACTTTCTTTGCAACATACTGGGGTCTTAGGCAGCAGGGAGGGTATTGAGGCAGGCTGGGGTAAGTTTCTAAGTGCAGTTTCTGTGTCTGCATCAGCACAGGGGCCCAGGGAGAGGTCTGGTAGGCTGTTCCCCAGATTGCTTACAGTGGTACCTCTAGTGGTAAAATTTCAGATGGTTTTCTTATTGTTCTTTATGTTTATCTGCAATTGAAAATTTGTATAGTGAACATGTATATATTTATTTGGAAAGTAGCTATATATGCTTATTCTATAAACATTTGAACAATAGAGATGTATGTAAAGTAAAAAATAAAAAGATTCCCCTCACCCCCATTTCTTAGCAGATATTTTTAAGATCATAACTGTTAAGAGTTTGGTACTTCTGGGCATTTTTCCTATATGTTTTCATATATGTGAAAATACACATATTTTGTTTTTTATAAATATGGATCATTCTAAATATCTAATGCTTGCCACTTTGTTTTCTCCAGCCTCTTCTTTTCAGTGGTACCATGTGTTCCATAGTGTGGGCTTGGGTAACTGGGAGAATAAAATAGCAGCATTCTCAACAGATGTAAGGCAGTAGGCAAAAGAGGTAATACTGGAGGGAAGGTGAGCAATTAGTGGTAGATATTATGAGTTGGAAGCCCCAGGTGGACTGTTCAAAATGAAGGCATGAAGTTAAAAAAGAGAGAGAGACAGTTTTTTTTTTTTAAAGATTTTATTTATTCATAAGAGACAGAGAGAGAGAGGCAGAGGGAGAAGCAGGCTCCCCGCTGAGCAGGGAGCCCGATGCGGGACTCGATCCCAGGACCCTGGGATCGTGACCTGGGCCGAAGGCAGACGCTTAACCATCTGAGCCACCCAGGCGCCCAGAGAGAGACAGTTTTAAGAGATAGATACACAGAGAGGGTAGTTGAAGGCAAAGAAGGAATTAAAGTTGTGAAGGGAAGCCTGATAACCAAGACTCAAGTAGTATTTGTAGAGCCTCACAATGTGCCCAGCAGTGTGCTGACCATTGACCCCAGAGAACAATACCTCCTAGTCAGAAGACTTGACCTGGAACTTTCTGCTGTTCCCAAATGCTATATAAACCTCAAGTTCCATGAACTTCTTGAAATAGGTCAAGTTGCAAAATGTCCACAGAATTTATATTATTTATACAGTCCCTTTACGCTCCATAGAATAATGTCCTACGACTTACTTTTTCAGCAAGTGTTTCAGAGGAACAATACAGATTTTCTCTCTAGTCCAAACTTCTGTGCATAAAAGGTCCTTCCCAATTAGCCTCAACCAACTTTTCCAATCTTATCTCCAGCCATTGTGCCCCATAAACTTTGCCCATAATTCTCCAGACATATAGTGACCAACCATTCCAGTTTGTCTAGGACTGAGGGGATCCTGGGATATAAGATTTCTATTTTAAATAAGATATAGTCCCAGGACAAACTACCTATTTGCCTGGGACTAAAGCGTTCCCAGGACGTGTGACTTTCAGTGCTAAAACTGGAAGTCCCCGGCAAACTGGGACAAGTTGATCACCCTACCAAATACAAGAGGCCCTTTTGTACCTTCTATGCCCCCTCATATGCTGTTTCCTTTGTCTGGATTTCTTTTGAGTCCTTCTTTATCAGATGAATGTCTTAATTTTCCAAGACCCATCCCAATTGCCCGTGGGGTTACTTTTGCTCAGCTTTCCTAGGTGGACTTATTTGATCCCTTTCTTTGGATTTTTGTGGGTGATCTCCATAGCTGTGTGCCTCACCAACATGACTTGATTTTCCTTTGAGGACTTCACGTTCTGTGGTTTGGATGGATGTGACCCCACCCATCCTCAGGGGTAGGTTCTGATTGGCTTAAGCCAATCCGTGGACCCCATTCCTCAAGCATGGCAACTGTTCAGACAAAGGCATAGGAAAGAGTGAGAATCCTAAAATTTGTGGAGAGCTACTAGACACTTCCTTTTGTGGCACCTGGATGATATAGTGAGGCTATAAAGTCTGGAACTACTGATGGTATTTTGTAGCCCCAAGGGTGGTGCCAAGAGTTGATGGGAGCCACCATTAAGCTTGAGATGGTACCTTGTATTAGTTTGCTAGAGTTGCCATAGCAAAGTACGATAGACTGGGTGGCTTAAGCAACAGAAATTTCCTTTATTACAATTTGGAGGCTAGAAGTATGAGGTCAAGATGTCAGCAGGGTTAGTTTCTTCTGAGGCCTCTATCTTTGGTTTGTAGATGGATGTCTTCCCTCTGTGTCTTCATATGGTCTTCCTTCTATATATGTCTATGTCTTAATCTCTTCTTATAAGATACCAGTGATACTGGATTAGGACTCACCCATATGACCACATTTTAACTTAATCTCCTCATTAAAGCCCCTATCTCCAAGCACAGTCACATTGTAGGTACTAGGGGTTAGGACATCAACATATGAATTTTGGAACACAACTCAGCCCATAACATACCCATATTATAGAAGGTAAAGCAGAAAGATAAAGGAAAATCAGGACCTTTGTCTTACTTTTGAGCTGCCTTGGATCAGAAATATCTGTTGTAGTTATGTAAGCTAATAAATTAACTTTGCTGTTTGGGATGCCTTGGGTTTTAGTTGCAGTTTTAGTTTAGTTCACTTGCATTCAAATATTACTATTTAACACAGCCTCATCACGTTTTTTTTGGTTATATAGCACTTTTCACATACAACGATAATTCTTTGTTCTGACGTCGACCTACTGCACTTGGTTGTGTGTAGACTTCTTCATGCAAGGACTCTGTTATTCATATCACTTATCTCCAGCCCCTTAGACAGACTCTGTGATGTTTGTCAAATGAATAAACACTGATTCTCATTTTGAGCAAGAAGCCTGGAAGAGCAAGACTAAGAAGTGCTCCTCTCAACCTTCATTTTATTCATTTTATTAACTTTTTGATTAGTATTTTCTGGGCCATAACCTTAAAATGGCTACAATTAAATCACTGAGCTTTGATCCCAGCATTATAAAACCACCACTGGGTCTGGAGACAAAGTACCTGGGATAACAGCAATCAGTGGCATAGGAACTTTTAGAGTGGTAGAATAATGGGCAGGAACAGCAAGCATGATTGAGTACTGTGTTTATAGAAATAGCAAATGTGCCTTCACTATATTTTGCATAATAAAAAAAGGAGAGAAGAGAAACTTACAATTATCTTTTTGAATTGTCAAATATATATGTAATTTTAGATGCCAAAGTTTAGAACAATGGTGAATGATATGCTCACAGAAATAGCATAAAGGTATTCAGTAAAAATGCAGAAGTACACATGAAGATGTATGTTAAAATGCATTTTTAAAAAGGTCTTATTTTTTTTTTTTAATCAGAGCACAATCTCAGGGAAGTGCTGCACTTTCCAGGGAAAATGCAGCTCCCCCAGGATTTTGTTTTTTCATTCCAAAGCCAGATAAAAGAATAGTTTTACTCTTCTCTTTCTCACCTCTCGCTCACATGGAGTAGAGATTAATTCCTGAATGACATTTCACCATCATTTATTGTGTTAAAATGTCATGAACTGTTCTTCTTCAGTGTACAAGTTCTCTGAGCAATCACCTTCATGTGCTTTTCCACTGAAGGTAAGTTTGGCTTTAATCCACAAAACTCTTTTACTACTTCTTACAAGGAGCTATTTTAACATCCATAACCATTAACTTAAAAAATAAAAAAGTCAGTTCATCTGTTATGAGGTTGAACTAAATGTATAACTTTTTACAATCAACAGGGCACCTGGGTGGCTCAGTCGTTAAGCGTCTGCCTTTGGCTCAGGTCATAATCCCAGGGTCCTGGGATGGAGCCCCGCATCGAGCTCCCTGCTCAGCTGGAGGCCTGCTTCTCCCTCTCCCTCTCCCACTCCCCCTGCTTATGTACCCTCTCTCGCCACTGTGTCTCTCTGTTTAATAAATAAATAAAATCTTAAAAAAAATACTTTTTACAATCACCTATGCTGAGTCCGGTTACCTCCTTTCTCCTTTGTTTTCAGGAGCCAGAGAAGGCCAGTCTTGTGCCCTAAAAACCTTCTGATACCCAGCATCCCTCATGAGATTGCCCTTCTGCTCTGTAGTCCTTTTGGCTACACGTGGGAGTGTACTTGGGGGCCAGAGAGAGGCCTGGGGAAAAGGTGGACCTTTTTTTCAGGAGAGAGATGCATGTGGGGCAAATTTGGCCATCTGTTCCTGAGAAAGAACCGCCACTGGTGAAGAGAGGAGGAGTATCACTGGATCAATGCCACAGAGTCATACAGATGGATACATTTGCATGAAAATAACTCATGATGATTTCAAACTATTTTTTCTTTTAAGTTTCTTCTGGATGATTTCCTCAGAACTCTGCATCACTTTGAAAATATATACATGATAAAGTGCTTTAAATTCCCTACACAGAAGACAGTTTCAAAAGTGTTATTAATTGCTAAGCCAATTTTGAGGTTTAATATATATTTGCTAGCATTCTTTAAAAATATACTTCTTCCTTTGACATTTCACATTTTTCTTTATGATAAAATTTTGCCGAATCAACATTTGATATGTAATATTTTAAATCAGATATTAATAAAAGTTAACATTTTCTTTACAGCCTCTTCCCTTCCCTTTATCAAAGGATCTCCCATTAAGATCTTCCTTTCCTGGAGGATGGGTTAGCCTGGTGATGGGTATTAAAGAGGGCACATTCTGCATGGAGCACTGGGTGTTATATGCAAACAATGAACCATGGAACACTACATCAAAAACTAATGATGTAATGTATGGTGATTAACATAACATAAAAAAAAAATCTTCCTTTCCTTATCCAATCAACTTATACTTGCTTACTAGAAAAATTTTCCCAAAGCACAGAACCAATTTTGCAAGTTTCCTACCTCCAAAATGATATACATATATATTTTTTTAAGATTTTATTTATTTATTTGTGAGAGAGAGAATGAGAGAGAGCACATGAGAGGGGGGAGGGTCAGAGGGAGAAGCAGACTCCCTGCCGAGCAGGGAGCCCGATGCGGGACTCGATCCAGGGACTCCGGCATCATGACCTGAGCCGAAGGCAGTCGCTTAACCAACTGAGCCACCCAGGCGCCCAATACACATATTTTAAAAATGTAAATAACACATACACAATAGAAAACAACAATTACTAAAAATGGGAAAGACAGATATTCACCATATTTCTACACCAGGATATCACTTCATACATTTAACATGCATCATTAGCACAATTCACAAATACATTCTAATTTGTTTATAATGATCTTCAATTAGATAAGCTATTATTCTTGGCAATCTCCTCCATTTTAAAAGCATCATTCCCTAATGAGAAAGTTAAGCTAATTAAAGGCATGGTTGTCAGTATCCATGTCTAAAATTTCTCATCATTTCTTATTCTAAAAATATCATGTATATGTGTGTGTATATACATACATCATATACATATTTATACAGACAAAGGAAATAGTTGTGTCCACAGGCTATTTAATTCATGGCAAAAATTCTTATTTTAAAAACATCCCAAATCATAATTTGATTGAGGGTTTTATTTTGCTACTTTAATTATATAAATTCAGATTGATAAATACATACTGTGTGAAGACAATATTATTTTGTTTTTAACAACTCTTCTGGTATTATTGTGTGCTTCTATAAAACCGTTTATTAAAAATCATGATCTTTAAAATTTTCTATTTCTTTTAGGAGTATACACACTTATTCAAAATGGCTACATGTGACTTTCTCACTCTTTGATACTTCGATACTTCTAAGGCCAGGTCAGGATGACCAACAGATTTGGGATAGAAAAACGCCCATTAAGATTTTAATGAATTAGTTTATGAAGTGGAATTCTGTTACCTATTAAAGTTTAATCTCATTCTGAAAACCTATTAATAAGTTCCCTAAAATTTCATGTGCTCTTCTTTTCCCTCCTCCCTGCCCCGCATGATCTAGACACTTTATATAGGCATAGACATATTGATTCAATTACCTATTAGATGTGAAACTATAATATGTGAAAGTGTTTCCACTTTCTTTTGCAAAAGGACTTTCTCAATATGAATTTTTGAGTAGGGAAATTGTGTATGCTGCTCATTGAGAAGATTGTTTAGTAACCAGATATAGAATGGGTTGGATAAGCAAGGAATTGGATAAAGGGAGACTCAACAGAAACAAGAGTGAGGAGACCATTAAAATGATCCAGTTGAGTATTTACCATGTGCTAGGCCCTCTGACGCTTTACACAAATTGCCTAACGTTCTTAACCACCCTATAGGTAATTCCCATTTTATAGATGAGAAAACTGAGGGAAAGGGAGGTTAAGTAACTTGTCCACAGACACACAGATGGTAAGCGGCAGAGTCAAATTTGAACTCAGATAGTCAGGCACCAGAGTCTGCACTCAAGAAATGTTCTGTTTTCACAAACACGTGGTTTATTTTTCTACATTAGAGCTTTTGTATTAATTAATCTATAAACATATCACTTTGTGAAAAATGATCACAGTCTTCACAGGCTGGAGAAAATGTGGTTTACATTTCTTATAAGATCACTTTTCCATAGAGGAGACTTTTCTGGGACATAAGGCATTTAGTTGGTTATGAATTTGGGCTCATCTTTCCAATTTAAAGTATGAAAGTTCCCAGTATCCATTCAAATGAAAAGATTAATTTATCTGATTTTATCTAAAATGAAGTCCATTATTCTATCTTACTATTCTCTCAGCGTAGAGAAAAGGCACAGAAATACTTTTACTCTTTATGTTAAACAATTTATGTAAGTCCCACAATATTCATCCAAGTGAAATAGAGATGCAAACCATAAGGCAACATCATTCAAATCCTGCCACAAGCCAATCCAACAAGCTCTACTGAAGGGAGGATGAGGGAATGGCAGAGGGAATGTGATCAGTCATCCCAAAACCATCTGATCAGAGTGAAAAATTCCATTAAGTTATTTTATTAGGTCAAGGCTATATCTGAGTGGTCTTTTCAGAGACAGACTTAGCTCAGCTAGCTGAGCTGCTCAGCTGGCTAGATGCCCTTCAGTGCAGGTACAACCTGGGCATACAGACAAGCCAATAATGGTCATTAATAATGACACCTCTGCCTCATCAAGTCCACTGAAGCCCCAGGCATCTGCCCTACTTCTACCCCCCTCACTACCCCAGGAACCCAGGAAACCTCATACCAAGTCTGGCATCTGGGGCTTGCCAAACCTGCTTTTTAGAGCTGTTTTTGCCAGTTCTGGCCTCTTCGCCTCTCAACTCTGCCTACCATTCTTTGCCATATACTATGTGTGATAACAAAATAGACTCTAAATATGAAATAAGAAACTTGATCATTATTATTATTCTTGTGTCATCTTGACAAGTCACATGATCTTGCTGAACTTAGTTTTCACACCTAATAAATGGTTATCTCCAAACCACAGGGCATTCATAAAGTGTCCTTCTTTCTCTCTTAAAATAGCTTGAGTTGTTTCTACCTATTATGTGACCCTTGCTTGACTTGTATACTTTTCTAGGAAATAGAAATGGCTACAACAATGCCTAAAAATGTTTTATAATCTGTAAAATGCAATGCCATGTATTATTTTTATTGCTTTGTCTGTTTTCCTGTTTAGCCAACTCCTCCACGGAGATGGGTCTTCTGGTGGCTCATCCTTGGCCTGATACTCACCTATATGGAAATAGTATACATCTACCGCAAAGTGAGTCCTTAAACCAATACCCTACCTCTAGGAGAAAAATGCACCAAAGACTACTAATTGCACTCCTCCAGCAATCACAGAGCAAAGATATTAGAAATGCTCACTAATTCCTCTCCAGCTAACTGGAAAAAAAACCCAAAAAACCCAGATTCATTTTTTCTTCTAATATAAGTGGCAAGCACCTGACTCTCACCTGCTAGGCCCCCATTTTTTTTTTAAGACTTATTTATTTGAAGGGCGGTTGGGCAGAGGGAGAGAATCTCAAGCAGACTCCCTGCTGAGTGCAGAGCCTGACACAGGGCTTGATCTCACGACCCTGAGATCATGCTGAACCTAAACCAAGAGTTGAATGCTTAACCTACAGAGCCACCCAGGTGCCCCTGGGCCCCACTTTTAATAAAGTGTCTTGATCTACAGTCTCAGAATGAAGAGTTTAAAATATATCTACATCAGTCAGAAATTTTCTGAAAAACATAATCTACTTTAAGAAAGTTTTCTAGTAGTTCTTGACTTGCCTTTAAATAAATCACATCATACACAAGGTGTTTCCATGCCCATTGTTGGAGGATGAGAGAAGACCCGAACCCTACTCTTAACTCTGCCTCCAACTTGGACAAGCCATTATCCTCTCTGGGTCCCAGTTTCCTCACATGTAAAATGAAAAGGTTGGCCTTGCCATCTTCATTTCTGATTCTTTATCAAAGACTTTGGACATGAGATCAAGTCTTCCTGGGCTCAGAGTGAGTCCAAACCTGTAGATATGCACAAATAAGAATAAGCTAAAAGCTGACTTTGGGTTCCATAAAAATCCTGATCTTTCCCACTATAAGGAACACTGTTCCATTATTTTTAACTATGAAGGACCTACCCTCTTATACAGCCCAGGATGTGATACAAACAATGCCTAAGCTAGAGGCCCAGATTTAGTCTTGCCACTACCATCCCTTTCTTTGGTGAGTTCTACCTAAGACCTGGTCAGTTGGATTAAGGTACCATTTTGTGTCAGTCTCCTTAGGATTTAGCTTCAGGACTGGGATTGTGAGCATTGAACATGTTGCTCACCTTTGTTGTAGATTTTGGCCACCACACCCAATGCAGATGAAATGTAGGTTGTCACCAAACCTCACTCCCATCTCAGTTTACAACTTGGTTGGGAACAACCCCCTGTTCAGTGGTTCTCAACCTTGGCTACATATTAGAATCACATGGATATCTTTGAAAAATCCTAATGCTCAAGCTATACTCCAGACCCATTATATCAAAATCTTTGAAGGTGGGGCCCAGGCATTGTTATTTTCTCAAGTTTCCCACATGGTTCCAATATGCAGCCAATGTTGAGAATCACTGAACCTTTTAAGCATGAAGTGAGATGAAAAGGTTCATCACTGAACCTTTTAAGGCTTAAAAGGTTTAATTGAAAGGCGGATGGGCAGAGGGAGAGAATCTCAAGCAGACTCCCTGCTGAGTGCAGAGCCTGACACAGGGCTTGATCTCACGACCTTCTATGAACCTTTTAAGCATGAAGTGAGATGAAAACAGCTGGGAATTTTGAAAGTCTAAGTAACAGAGAATTATAGGCTCAGGGCAAAGAGGTCTGTAATTGTCAAGACTTGACAATATTGTGGCCTGTCTTTATGTTGAGTGAAATAAGTCAAACAGAGAAAGACATGTATCATATGATCTCATTGATATGAGGAATTCTTAATTGCAGGAAACAAACTGAGTGTTGTTGGAG
>NC_138369.1:98680850-98725656 GCF_054177405.1 Leptonychotes weddellii | reverse complement strand
GAGCAAGGATCAGATACTCAGTCAAGGAGTCTAGGTTAGGAATGCAGGCTTGAAGCCTCTGTAGGCCATAACAATGAATATTTATGGGATGATTTAAGTTTGTAAATTGCTTTCATAGCCCTTTTTCTTATTTGACTATTATAGTGAATCTCTAAGATAGACAGGGCAGGCATAATTTCAATACCCACTTTGTAGGTGAGAAAAATGAGGTTCAAAAAGGTCTAATGGCTTCTTTGAGGTCACACAGTTAAGAAGAGTAGCAATAATGGTCTTGGTGACAAAATAAGTGTTTTGCCTCAGTAAGGAAATTTTCTTGTTTGGGGCAAAAACCAACTGGCAATGGTGATGGTGCTGACACAGACCTTCATTGATATTTAGGCAGCACTTTACAGTTTAAAGGGCACTCTCATGTACCTTATCTCATTGGGAATGCATAGCAACCATGTGATGCAGATGAGAAAACTGAGGCTCAGAAACAAGATGTTACTTATTCAGGGTCACACCACTGGTTGAAAGGAAGAGCCTTGACTCTAGGTCCAGGTGAACACTCCCTTTTTGGTCCCACGCTGCCTCCACTTATGGCTGCCCTGGGCTCTGCAAGTAGAATTGGTTGGGAGTCCCTAGCTGGAATGAGCAGCAAAAGATGAAGAGAGAGCAACTACTGACTGGAAGGTCCTACACTGATAGGACTCAGTTGTGACTTTTGTCCCCAATTTGATTCAGAGACCAGCTCCATGTGACAAGGTTTATGAAGTTAAATAGAGAGAAAAGTTTGGTTTTCTAAGAATTCTGAGCCAACTTAACTTCTGTCATCTAATGTTTTACTAGCTTTCTTTCTGCATTTTTGTATTCTTTCTTGCTTTGACAGTAGAGAAAATCTGTTATAAGAGATGTTTCAAGTTTTTTTTGGGGGGGCGCTTTATTGCCATGGCTGAATGAAGTTAGGTGTCTAGGTGAAATAATTGCATACAACACAGACCATTTAGCCCATGTGATTCACTTTCTTAAACACTTTGTGTAATCATCCTCATAGTAAGATTATGAAAGCTGGGATTCCCTTTTCAGGAAGGGGAAAAAGAAGTAAGTTTATCTGGGGGTCAAAATCTAACTGGCTTTTTAAATAACCACCATAATCCCAACTGTTCCTTCAGCCTTCTCTGATCTCTGTCTTTTGACAGGCTCCAGTCAAACCCTCTTAGCTCTCATAGCACTTTATACATGCATTCCTTGTAGTATGTTCTGCTTTATATCATGGGTCTCTATGTGCATCTTATTTTCCCTTCTAGATTCTAAACTCCCTAAGGGCAGACAGTCTTACTTATCTTTGCATCTTCCATAGCACCAGACAGATTATTCAGTCAATAAACATGTGTTGACTAAGTGCTTGAACAGTTGTGAATAGATTCAGATGTCAACTAAAAATTCTTGGAGGTGAATTTTAAAGAAAGTATTGATTTAATCTTTCAGATGGATACAACACAAGTGGTATAATCTAATTTACAATGAAGGTCAGTTAAAGCATAGTTCATGCTTTTCTAATTGACTGTTTAGTTAAACCTAAAATGACAAAGTAAATACCATTATCAGACCTTCACAGTGGAAATGTGTGTTCTTAAAGAGGATACAGATGAATGGCTATGATTCTCATGTGGTTTATCCATCTGCTCTCCCTGTTATTTTGACCACAGTGGCTTTGTCCAACACTCTCTTGCCCATTAATATAATCAGATAAGTGTCATCAGGATTAAGAGGGAAGTGTAAGCAGTAACTTATAAATGATCACTCCGGTAGACTATAACATTTACTCTCCAGGTAGAGACTGCTCTTCCCAATTGTATGTAGGTATCAAAATCTCAGCTTATTATAATGAACTATATGTATTATTATATAATGAATTAATAGAAGTAATACAAAATCTCACAGCCACAATAAGAGTACTAATTGAGCAAAGTTAGGTATTTTGTACATCTTTAATGTAATGATTTTGTTCCAGTAAATGTTCTAAACTTTTGATATGGGATGGTCTTAGGGGAGGTCATCAGATTGAAGGGGAGAAAGCCAGCTGGCTTGAAGCTGCATTGCAAAGCAAGCATCATATTTCTGCTTTGATTATATATCTATTTGAGGAGGCTTCTGGGACAGAGGCTGAAGGAGACTATAAGAAGGCCTTTCATCATTATAGAAATCCAAGACTCAAGCTCCATAGCAGATGTGTATCAAAACATGCTCCTTGTTCCAAATCTGAGTTGACTTCCAAAAGCCTTAGTTATCCTGAGTAATATTAGCAATACTAGTTATGAGTAGTGTTATTGCTTGTTGGAACTGTGTATTTAGAAACATATAACTAAAGTTTTCTATCAACATAAGTGATTCCAAAGGCAACCTGGATTTAGAGGCACTTTGTTGATGCTTAGATGTGGGCAATAGAATTCACTGATGAAATGCTGCTCATTTCATATGCCTCATAGAGTCACTTAATTGTAAGTTTATGGTATGAATCCCTTGCTGTGATTTTATTGTCAATCAAAACCATGGTCATGTAGAACATTATTGAATGTGGGAAAATATTTTAGCATAGGGAGGGTGAATACACTTTTAAATTAAGTAGACCAATTCACTACACTCAAAACCTTAAAATTTCTTAATTAAAAATGAGTCTCATCTTGCCAATAAGAAAGATATAAAAGCTTACTATTAAGAGACTTTGATTCCTTCAGGTTACTAAAGATATACTCTTCCCTCGCTCTTCTTCTTCCTTCTCCTTCCTTCCTTTTCTCTTCTCTCCCCTTTCTTTCTCTTCTCTTCTTTTATCTTTCCTTCTTCCCCCTTTCCATTCCTCCTTCCATCTCCCTTACTTCACCATCTCCATTCCACAAATGACAGTTTATTTTACAGGCTGGGAAACTGAAGTTCAAGTCCCGTTTCTGAAATAGTAGGCTGAAAATTTCATTTTTAGTTTGAAATTAATAATCTAAATGTCATTGGACAAATTATTTTGTATTGGGGCACTTTGAAAAGTACCCCTGGATTTCAGGTTCTACATAATGAAATAGTTGGGTCTAAGTTTAATTTAGTATCTATGTGTTTATTTTTTATTTTATGATATGGAAAAATGACATACATGGGGACTTTTGTCCTCCAAATAAATAAAATATCCTGTGGAGTATTATGATGTTTAGCTGAAAAGAATTCCTACCCATGTTCTTAAGGTATTGTTTTTCATTATTGCTAATGTCTTTGGGCCTACTGGAATCCTGAGGCTCTTTTGCAACAATTAAATCACTATTGACTCCCTTTTCCATATCTCTAATAAATAGGGGGGAAGGTAAGAAAATATATTGGTCCTTGCCAAAGAAACCTCCCCTGCATGTATTACCATGTATTACTGTCCCCTTCTTGAGTTCACCACCTTACAAAAAGCTTTGATTCACCTCACAGGCTTGTATTCTTATCCAAAATCCACACACCATTTTACAAATAGAGTCAAGAGAGGTACATTAGATTAAATATTGATTTAAGTGTAAATCCAACCCTTCTAGCATTTGGGCAAAGCAGAAGGGCATCAGGTTAGTTGCAAGTAAGGCCACTTCTACACAAATGATTAAAGTGGGCCATGACTATGCAAGCTAAGGCAGCTGAAATCTGGGAGTGCAATCTCTGGCCCTAAACTGAAGACACAGGGAGGAATGGCCTTATTTTGATTTCATTTTCTTTACCATTCCCATCATCCTTTTGGAACATGAGTTGTGTAATATTTTTAGATAGGGAAAGATAGGGAAATTGACAGGGTTATACAGGGAGTCAGAAAGCCCAGATCCAATTCCTGGCACTACTGCTAACCAGGCATGAGTAACTTCCCCCCTCTCTCTGTCCTTGATTTCCTCAGCTCTTACTAAGAGTAATCATCTCTTCCTACACCACTTTATGGTGCTCTGTAGGGACCACATGAGTTCACAAGAGTGTAAGGGTTGTTGGGATCTTAGAAGGGGGAGAAGAACAAGTTTCATTATCTATAGCACAGGATAAAACAATCTGCAAAATGACGGTTTATTTCTTTGTTTTACTTCCATTCTTTGTGCTTATTATCATCAAACATGATTCCCTGCAAAGAAAGCTCTCCCGACTTCCTGGCCACCCTTTAAAACAGTTTATTTTATGGTAAATCTTAAAATTATACATCTTAATCAGCACATAATAGGCTCATCAGACACGTATGTTTACCTTAACCCTGCCCTCAGTTCCGTTGTGATTAATAAATGAGAGGAATAGACAGAAGAATAATGTTAAAGGCTTTTAGTTTGCCAAACCCTAATACATCCATGAACTTATTTGATCCACATAATAACATCATCAGGTGGTCAAGGAAGAGATGATTACCTTCACTGGTTGCTGAGCACACTGAGACTCAGAGGCTAAGTTACTCACCAGTCAGCAATGGAGCTAAGAATCAGTTTCCCAATTCCCTAAATAACTCTATTTCCTGGTCTACTCCTGACTAGATCTCTAAACTCCTAGGCTACACAGGACATAATGAGACTTTGATTATCCTAGGGGTGGGTAACCTTATAGCCTCAAGACCCTAGTAATGCAGAATCAATACATATTTGAAAATGAATGCAAAAGAAAAAAGTTTGGGGGTTACAGTAAGGGGGTATCAAGAAACTGCAGATTTATACAGTAAATACTACCTCCCCTCCCTCATCAGTTAATGTATTTTTGCACATATGTGCATTGCAAACTTGTTATGACAGTCGTATTGAGACCGGGGAACAGGGTGAGAGGAAAATCAATATAGAACTAATGCACATGACTTATTATATTGAGAAAGATTCTGAGGGATTACCTAGGCTCAGTAAAAGATTGTATTTGATTTGTTTGTTTGATGATGTCTGCTAATCACGTGGCATAGCAATGGGCAGCCCAGAAAGTCTACAATAGTGGCTAGAAACCAGGTCTGGCTGACAGAATGTGGCCTGGAGACATGTTTTGTTTGGAGTGCCCAGTGTTTCAAATATTTTTGAATTTAAGGACCTTTATACTCTCCAGAACTCCCACAGTCTCCACCACTCCCTACATTTTACCTTGACTACCTTGAACTTTTACTGACTCCTGAAGGCATTTTGGTTCATGATCTTGATCTATTTGCCAGATTACTTGGTCTGGCAATGAAATCTTTCTGCAGCTTGAATCCTGCTACTTTCACAGCCTTATTTTCCATTAATTCCTATAACATAACTTTCTTCTCTGGCTTGACTTTGTCACTGTCCAGTTTATTCATACAGAAGTCAGGTTTCTGTTCCCTACTAAATAATATCCGAGTCATTCTTCAAAGTCAAGTTAAGCCCTCTGTCTGTGAACCATTCTTCACCATTTCTACTCAGACTGATCATTTCCACTCAAACAATTACAATATTCATTATCACACACTTCATCCTTGTTCTTAATCTATACTGTCTGGCAGTATTACTTAACCTGCATAATTTATATGTGCATTGTATACCTAATATTATATATAGAGAGTTTGACTTTACATATAGACTGTAGGATATTTACAGAAATTTCAACTTCTCTGTCTTCCTCATACCTGACATTTATAGTATATGCTTAAAAAATGGTTGTAGAATGAGTGATTAGATAAACAAAGGAATAAGTATGTGAAATAACATACTATGCTTTAGGAAGAGTAAATTGAAGAACTATATAGTATACTAATTCTCATAAGTTTTAGTCTCATGGTTCCAGTTAAAAAAAAAAAGGAATATATAGAGATATATATCCCATTTTCTATAAGAACTACACCCAAATTTAACAGATACAGTTCACCTTTGAACAACATGAATTTTAACTGTGGAGGTTCACTTATACATATTTTTTTTTTCAATAAATACTACAGCACTATACATGTACTGTCTCTTCCTTATGGTTTTTTTAAAAACATTTTATTTTCTCTAGCTTACTTTATTGTAAGAATACAGTATCTAACACATATAACATACAAAATATGTTTTAATTGATTGTTTATGTTAGTAGTAAGGCTTCCAGTCAATAGTAGTCTATCAGTGATCACTAATTTGGGGGGGAGTCAAAAGTTAGACATGTATTTTTGACTATGCAGAGGTCAGCACCCCTAACCCTGCTTTGTTTAAGTGCAACTATGTAAGTTGTAATATCCTAGGAACTTTCTTCATATAGAAGACCATAGCTTCACCGAAGAGATATTCTCATCTCATCTAGAATTCCTTGGAGCTTTGTTTCGAAGAACTTTCAAGATCTGCTCGTGAGGGCACCTAGTGATAAAATATCTATGGTTTCTCATTTATTAAACTTCTATCAAGGGTCACGAATTTTAATAAATTGTATCATTCAATCCTCGCAATTACTCTGTAAGGCAGCACTTATTATCTCTATTTTACAGATGAGCAAACTGAAACCAAGATGAGTAACCTACTAAGATTATAGAGTATTAGTCTCTTTCTGCTTCCAGACTTAAAGGAGTTCTGTGTACAGTAAGTGTCCAGTACATAATTGTCCAATGCATATTAATGAATATTGGTGTAAGAGTCTAGATTCTTTCTTCTATCCTTATATTAAAGAGAGTTTTTTTTTTCCTAGTCCCAGAATATCTTATTTAGTTTCTTTCCTTCTTTGCCACATGCATAAGCAGTGTGGTAAGTGGCCTTAACACCTATTTGCAGGCACGGAAAATCTCTTACCCATGGAGAACCACAGACAACCAGTGTCACTGCTCATGCTCTTAACAACAGAGCCAACGTCAGATGTGATGCTCTTCTCTGAAAAACCTTGACATGGTTCTACATTGTCTTAAGATGTTTAACAACCTTCTTTGATTTCTCAGTATACTTCTCAATATTAAAACTGGGAAAGGGGTAGGTGCCCAGCTGAAAGTATTGAGTGGATTATATCTATTGTCACTGAACTACTTACTTGGTTGCCTTTTGCATTTGAGGCGGTGTTTAAGGTCTCTCTATTGCCCTGTCTACGCTTGTTTATATACACACAAGACAGCATCGTCTCATGTTGCAATAAATATTGTTTTGTTTTTCTGTTCTATCTATCTCTACTTGTTCTTTACAAATTGTACCCTGCCCTACACTGTGACATATGACCCACTAGGCTTACTTAAAACACATCATCATAACAGTATGTGTAGAGTGGTGTGTGTGTGTGTGTGTGTGTGTGTGTCTGCTGCAGCAAAAATAAAGTTCTCATTTTAATAAAACAAGTGGTAGCATACCTTTAAGGGTTGCTGGTGCCCCCAAGTGCCTGCCACACTATTTGCAAGGGCAAAGGTCAACAACCTGAGCTTGGTGTTTAAGATTCTTCACAATTTGGGCCCAATAACTTTCTAATCGCGCTTCAACTGCTCACCTTCCTTTCCCAACGTCAGGTTAGACTGACTTAAACCTTGTCCCTTGCTTCCCATCCTCTATATCTGTGATTCTGTTTCTTTTCCATGGAATGTCTAACATCCTCATCTCTGCATGTAAAAGCCAAGTGCTGCCTTCTCTAAGAAGTCATTCTCTCTCTCCTCCCATCTCTCACTCTGTACATGACTTGTTAGATCTCTCAGCACTTTGTCTCAGTATTAGACCTACTTGTAAATACATCCTAACTCCTTTATTAAATTGTAAGTGGTTTAAAGTATGATCCATGGCTGAATAGCTACTCTGAGTGCCTCATTCAGAGAAGAAATCAATCTACCTCATTTAACATAATGGCAAGTTCTTTAAGGACACTTATTGCTGTGAGTTCTGTTTTGTTTTTTTCTACACAGCAGTTAATTTTTCCCAGTTCATTTTGCATCACCTGCTGTTTGTGCCCTGCCCATATTCTCTGGGCCTACTCTGGAAGTTGCCTGTCTGGAAGCAGACAGTTCTTATGCATGCAAATTGTTTCTTGGGGTCATTCTCTGACTGCAGGGGCATGCTTGCCCTGCACTGGTTTGGGGGCAGGCCCAAAGTATTAAAGATTTAGCCCTCCAGGAGTGACCTTCAACAAGTGGTGAATAAATGCCCCAGCTTCCTCTGCCCTCAGCTGGACAATTCTGAAGTGTGTCCCACCTAGACTTTGTGAGGGTCCTTGGTGGCACTGAGCTCCCCTTGTCCACAGCTGTACTGCTCACAAATGCATCCTTCATTGTCTTTGCTCCTCTCTTACTCTCACGTCACCAGTGCTTCCTAAATAAACTACTTGCTCCCAAATTCTTGTCTCAGGGTCCGCATGTTGGGGACCCCAACTAAGACAATTTCTATCCTCTTCATACAGTCCTCTGGTACTCAGATCTAGGATTAGAATATGGAACACAATAAATCTAACTGACTGACACAGAATTGGCTTCATTATCTTAGGCAGATCCTACAAAATAGAACTTGTCCAGAGAATACAAGAGACATGGCAGGGCTGGTAGAAGAAGCTCACTGAAACCACCAGAGCCGGCTGGGGCTGTGACCAGAATGACCTCACCTTGAAACTACTGCTGTTTCCAGTGTTTTGAAAAGTGATTGGCTATACTGAATGACTTGAAAAAAATCACCTATTACTGTTTGGATAGTAAAATAAAACCAGTTATCATATACTTAGGAGTTCTCAAACATGCTTGCTTAATAACACTGAGAACTACAGAACCAGAATCTCAGCTCAAAATCTAATACCTGATCAGAAAGATTAATGTTCTCCACAGTAATGACATTTTTACCATTATAAAAAGAGCAATTTACTTTTCCAACTTCCTCTTCTTCCTATCCTAGCCTGTCAGAGAAAATTGTAGTCTCACACATGAAATATTTTCAAACTAGAGGTGGCAAGTTTATGGAAAATTACTCTGAGTGAATTTGGGCTCAGACCAACTCTCCCGGCTCTATATTATTCATGATAAGCATGACTTCCAAGCCTTGGCTTTGTCAGATTTTCCTATTAATTGTTAATGTAACAGCTAAGTCTCCCTGGAGTGTGTGTTATTTTCTCATTTATAAAACCATAAGTCTTGGGATAATCCCTCATTAGATCAATAATATTCTCATCAAATGAATGTAACACTGCCCAAGTGAGGGATGTTCTAGGTAAGCATGGCAGTGGAGTGCTGTCCCTCTCACCCTGTGAATCTGTCTCCTTACCTCCAATCTGCACACACCTACTCTGAAGGCAGCTGTTCTCACCTGGACCAAAGCAGCAGCCTCTTAGCCAGACCACTGGCCCTCCTCCAAACTTCTCTAAACAACACCCACCATGTTGTCATGGAGCACCCACTTCTTAGATGTAACCATGTGATTGCACTGCTCTGAAACCACATGTAGTACCCACAGAGGAATTTGTTTTAATCCACCCTGTATCCATTCTCCCCTCCCAGCAGATCTCTCTTCTTTCTTTCTGGACAGTTACTCTTCCCTTTGTGTAAAAAGCTGAAAGGGCCTCTGGATGCTCTTCCCACAGTCCTTTTCCTCAGGCCTAGGGAGGACAAGGGACCTAAGCTCTCCAGCTGGGTTTTATCCTTCCAGATTCTAAATCATTGATGTGTGTTGGAGGACAGAAACATGATTTGAGCTCTCATATCCTGACCAGATTATTCCTGCTAGGATACTACTACTGGTATTTCTCTTTCCTGGCTCTCTGGAGCTGCTATTCTGCAAACAGTTCTGGATAGTTTGCAAGGCTGCTTCCCCAGCCTCCCTGCAGACTTTGTAAGCTCCCAGTGCATTCCGCATGAATTTACTTTAGCTTAACATAGAGTCTATTTCTCTTGCTTGCAAGCGAGGAACCCTGGCTGATATAGTTCACCATTGCTTCAGGATAAAGATTTTAATCTCAGCTCTTGCCAGTTTTCCCATTGTCACACTACACTTTGGCCACACCAGCCTAGTCACCACTCCCTGTACATAACACATAGCCACATAATTGTTAATGCTATTTCTTACCGGACTATGCTTCTCCTCTTTGAGAATTTTCACCTACCATTCAAGGCCAACATCAAAGGCCTTTCTCTGTGAGGCTCTCATGAGGCTCTCCCTGATCTCTGCCAGGCAGACTTGATCCTTCCCTAGCCCAGGGCCCTGCAGTTTATTATTCCACATAGCACTTATCACTCTTATCAGATTTCTGTATTGGTGTGTATGAGATTCCTAAAGGCAGTCTGTCACTTAGTATTTTTAATTTTCATCACCACACATAAGTTCTGTCAGGTGGAGACATGTCATATGGTGGTTTAGCATATTGGCTTGGAGTCTCACATACCTGGCTTCAAATCCCAGCTCTTTCCCTGACTAACTATTTGGTTTTATGTAAGTCATTTGAGCTTTCTACACTGACTCACCTATATAATGGGGATAACAGTGCCCACTTTATAGGACTGTTGTGAAGGAAAATTAGAAGCTGGAGACAGGAGTCATCACCACTCAGCACACAAAAAATGTTTGTTAAAAGAATAAGTGAACAGGTTCAAGCTTTCTCTACCATCCTGATGAAAACAAATAATTGACAAATGAAACGTGCAGACTTGTTTATGGGTAACGGGAAGCACACAGTCCAAGGAATTATAAACACGCACATGTGTGTGCACATGTGTGCACACTGTTTCACAGCCTCTCTTTTGGTCAGAGTCTAGCAAAACAAATGGGAAAGACTGGTTTTCTGTGGCCACTCCACATGATCTCATATGTATCAAAAAAATTAGAAGAACCTACCCTACAACCGTATGATTATGGTTCTCTGGATGCAGACATACAAAGATAATTCCCCTGTTTCTTGAGAAAATAGCCCCTGCAGCTTTAAAGTGTGCTAACCGGTCAGAGGGCTGTGATTTAAGAAACACAGATATATTATTTTCTCCCCCAAAGTGGACTTAAGTTACTAGTAAAGGAGCCATTGAGTTGAGTGAGGATGTTAACCTGCTCCAAACATCTCTGCTGAGTCAACAAGTGAGCAACAGGGACTATAGGAAAGGTTGGGTTGATTTGAACATATGTCTATTTCTATAATAAGATAAAATTTCTGATTTATTAAATGGTGTAGATGTATACAGTATGGTCATAGCTTACCTGTTTTGGGACAATGTGAGCACTCAAATAATAGCAAATTAGGATTAAAGATATGCTTGGTGATGAATTAAGGGTGGGAAGATTCTTTTTTTTTTTTAAGATTTTATTTATTTATTTGAGAGAGAGAATGAGAGAGAGAGAGAGCTTGAGATGGGGGAGGGTCAGAGGGAGAAGCAGACTCCCCGCTGATCAGGGAGTCCGATGCGGGACCCGATCCCGGGACTCCAGGATCCTGACCTGAGCCGAAGGCAGTCGCCCAACCAACTGAGCCACCCAGGCGCCCAAGGGTGGGAAGATTCTTAAGATATTTGGGAAAAGGAAGAAAAAATGAGTGAATTCCAGTTCTAATTTTACCAAAAAAGGTATGGAAAAATGCATAGTAAAATCACATCTTCATTTGTTGTCCTTTTTTCAGCCTCTAAGATATAAATTTTGGAGTCTGCAGAAGTACACTGTTCTATTGGGCAGAAGACAAAGAGGTATAGACACATCATTGAGCAAAATTTTTGAGTGGCCACTCAGAAATCATTGCAGAAGGTGGAGTGGTACCCAGCAACCCTGTCCTAATTCCGAATCCTATGGGGGCCACAAGGTGGGGGGAGAGAGACCTGGACTGAGAACCAGGTGACCTAGACCCCAAGCTACTGTTCAGTGGGGTGTTCCTGTGGGGCCTTGGACAATTCAGGCCAAGGCTGGGTCTCAATCCTCCTTCTAGAAAATGAGGGGCTTTGGGGTACTATCAGAGTTTCTCAACTGGGTTCTTATAGTCCTAGGGTTCCAAGAAAAAAAAAAAAGCCCTCAGGAATAGGCAGGGATGAGCTCTGGTCTTCATTCCAGGTCCCCCTCTCCCCATCTCAACATAACAGCTCTAAATCTATATGTTTTGTAAATGGGTTTCCATGTGTGAAACAAAAGATTATAGCCAAATATTTAAGAAAATTCTGGTCTAGACAATTGTGAATGAGAACAATCACTTACATAGTGCTTACTATGGGTCAGGCTCTTTTTTAAGTATTTTACATATATCAAATCATTTCATCTTCATAACTCATATGAAATAATATTATTATCTCCATTTTATAGTTGGAGAAACTGAGCTATTCCACGTTCATAAAGCTTGTAAGTGGTAGAGCTGCGATATGAACCAAGACAGGCTGGTTACATGATTGGCATTTGCAATGCCCATGGTATATTACTTCTCACTAGCGTCTTTCTCAAAAATTCCATAATTCCAATATCAAAATTTGGTTTCATCTTTAAATATAAACCTTGTCACATAAAACTAATTTTGGTATCCAAAATAGTCTTCATTAGGAGCTTTCTTTGAGCAAGAATTCAGGCTTTTGCCCTTTAGTTAAAGGTGGGCAAGAAAATGACTTTGGATTCCCTTGCAGGAAGTATACTTTTGAAAAACAGTGGGGATTAATTTTCCTTCTTCATTCTTCCCTTCCTTGCTTTCACATTTACTGACAATCTGCCATAGACCAGAACCAAATTAAGCAGTGGAGATGAGGGAATTGAAGTCACAGTTCCTGACTGTAAGGACCTCAGAGTCTAGAGTAAAATGAAAGTTTTTAATTCACAGAATAAGTCCTGAAGCAGCCACAGGCCAGTATGACATGTCAATAAAGAAGACAGGAGAGAATCCTAGAGGAAGTACCTTTATATATTTGAGGGTCAGCACAGGAGGGTTTAGCCAGATAGATAAAGCAGGAAAGGGCAAAGCTGGCTAAAGGTAGAACAGAAAGGCATGCAGATGAGAGGTAAGGCATTTCTTTTCTTTCTTTCTTTCTTTCTTTTTTTAGAGGTAAGACATTTCTTAAGGCCTTTAAAATAGCTGATATGATTAGAAGCTATCAGCTATCTGGTGTATCAATGAAGATGGCTCAAGAGAAGAGCAAGGACATGGTAAGGGAAGACCTCATATACTAAGTAGATTGAATTTTTGTCTATAAGAAAATAGGGAGTCTCATTAATTTCAGTATGGACTTAGCAGAGGACTACAGGAGCTAGGAGTAGAAAGGATGAACAGTATTTCTATTACCAATAGGTAATTGGGTACCTATAATTCAAGACTAAGAATTGTTAGGAGTTGGTCATGCTCACTAGGGCTCATTTTACATAGTAGCTCCTTAGAACTGCCTAGAGGACAGATGTAGGACCCTAGAGATGGATGGCCCCATGAAAGATAGACTCCTGGAACATGTCATATGCACTGACTAGGAGGAAAACTGACATCTAGGCTGAGAAATCTCATTCCATTGTACCCTGCACATAAGCCCTTACTGCTCACATAATAAATGTGCCACTTGCCCTTTTAGAATTTAATTCCCTTTGCAAATACCTTTCAGGTAACTGTGAGTCCCAATCATTCTTTATCTTCTATAATCTGGTCAAAATAGACTTCACTCTCCAAGTTTAAGGTCCAATAAAATAACTAGAATGTTCATGAGTTTTTCCCAAAATTAATTGTATTAGCGATTAATATTTGGAAATAGAAAGAGAGCACAGCCAAGAAAAGGTACAAATCTCCTCTAGTCCTGGTGAAAAACGAAGGGAAAGGAACTATTATTGACTATTATTGATCACTTACTATGGGGTAGATTCTCTGCTAGATTCCCTCTGGAGATTATTTCCCTTAATCCTCAGGGCAGGCTGGTGAGGCAGGTATTCGTCTCATTTTACAGTTAAAAAAACTGGGTACAAGGAAGTAAATATCACTCTAAAAGTAGGTACTAAAAATCCAAGCCCAGGTCTGCTTGACTGCAAAGCCTACACAACTCAACACAACTCACCTTAAAAGATTGGAAAATGTTAAAGAAATTATGTGCAAGAATGTGCATGGGTGTGTAGAAAATTCCACACTCTTACTTGGATACCAGCACTGATTAAATCACTTACAATATTGCAGGGTTACTTTAGGTGACCACACCTACAGAGCATTTTTAGCAGCTTTCTGTTCTCTATTGTTTTCCAGCTGAAGCTTTCAGGTTGAGCTGTCAGATTCCATCAGTTAAGACACACGCTTAGGAGGTTCTTATCATGCAAACAGGATTAATCTACTCTTCTATTTGGCCTGGCTGAGTGTATCTCCTGCTGGATGATATGATTCAATAAGCTTGGCTAGTAAAGAAATTGAATTAGATTTCAGAAAATTATTATATTCCTACTTCTCCTCAAATACCTCCAAGGATTTGAGCCTGGTATAAGAGAAATTCACACCTGCTTAGTGTAAGGAGCAGCACATACTTAGTCTGGGGAGAAGACATCATGCAAAGTGTGACATTTCCATGAGCATAACTGAACATGAACACCGCCTTCTTATTAGCATGTTTCAAATATTTAGCAAAATTAAGACTACATTTACATGCATACTGTTTGAAATAATGTACCTTCTGTTATGAGTGAACCTTGAAATTGTGAGGTGCCTAAGGCAAAGTCCTTCACCTGCCTTTCTCAGTTTGTGTTTAATCATTTTGAAGATCCTCAGAAGTCCAAGGGGACACAATAAAATAAGAGCTCACGTGCTAGCACATGTAGTTGGAAAACTGGCAACTATGATGGCAATGAGCTCAAAGTTCCCCAGGAGAGCTAGCACTTGTCACTGTAGGTGCAAAAGGAAATATTGGGGGCTTGTTTTGTTCTGTTGCTTTGATATGGTTGTTTTTGTAGCAGAGTTGTGTAAAGAGGTAATGATATCCATTTGTCAGTGAACATTTGGATTATTTCCATAACTTGGCTAACATGAATAGTGAACATGGGGGTGCAGATGCCTCTTCAAGGTCCTGATTTCAATTCCAGAAGTGGTATTGCTGGATCATATGGTAGTTCTATTTTTATTTTTTTGAGGAAACTTCATAGTTTTTTCCATAGTGGCTTAACCACTTTGCATAGTGGCTTAACCACTTAACCACGAACAGTGTACAAAGTTTCCCTTTTCTCCACAACTTTGCCAACACTTTTTTAAAATTCTTTTTTTTAAATTTATTTTTTTATGTTATGTTAGTCACCATACAATACAGCATTAGTTTTTTTTTATATTAATGGAGAAGAGTTATTCTAATATAGCTACATTGATTAAAAAAAAAATAAAAAACTGATGTGGCAAAGACGGGACCAGAGATGTTGATGACCCAGACAATTTTTACCCTTCTCTTTTCTCCTTTTCTTTTTTTTATTATCATGTTATGTTAACCACCATACATTACATCATTAGTTTTTGATGTAGTGATCCACGATTCATTGTTTTCGTATAACACCCAGTGTTCCATGCAGTACGTGCCCTCCTTAATACCCATCACTGGGCTAACCCATCCTCCACCCTCTCCCCTCTAGAACCCTCAGTTTGTTTCTCAGAGTCCATAGTCTCTCATGGTTCGTCTTTAAAAAAATAATAGCCATCCTGGGGTGCCTGGGTGGCTCAGTCATTAAGCGTCTGCCTTCAGCTCAGGTCATGATCCCAGGGTCCTGGGATCGAGCCCCATATCGGGCTCCCTACTCCACGGGAAGCCTGCTTCTCCCTCTCCCACTCCTCCTGCTTAGTGTTCCCTCTCTCGCTGTGTCTCTCTCTGTCAAATACATAAAAAATAATAGCCATCCTAATAGGTATGAGGTGATATCTTATAGCTTTTCTTAATTTTGTTTAAAATCAATTAATATATAGAGTATTATTAGTTTCAGAGGTAGAGTTTAGTGACTTATTAGTTGCAGTGCTGATGCTCATTCCATCAAGTGCCCTCCTTAATGCCCATCACCCAGTTACCCCATCCCCTGACCCCTTCTCCTCTACAACCCTCAGTATGTTTCCTATAGTTAAGAGTCTCCCTCTCTGATTTCGTCTTACGATATCTCATAGTTTTGATTTGCATTTTTCTGCTAATTAATGATGTTGAACATTTTTGTCATACACCTGTTCATACCATTTGTATATTTTCTTTGGAGAAATGTTTGTTCAAGTCCTTAGTCTAGTTTTTAATAAGATTATTTGTTTTTTGTTTTTGGGTTTTTTTTTTTTTTTGCTATTGAGTTGTAGGAGTTGCATCATCAGATGAATGAATAAAGATACATACAAAGGAATATTATTTATCCTTAAAAAAGAAAATCTTGTCATTTGAGATAACATGGATGAACTTGGAGAACATAAGTAAGTGAAATAAGCCAATCACAGAAGGACAGATACCGCACGATTCCACTTATATGAGGTATCTAAAATAGTCAAACTCATAGAAACAGAGAGCAGATTAGTTGTTGCCAGGGGCTAGGGGGTGGAGGAAATGGGGAGTTATTATTCAATGGATATAAAGTTTAGTTATGCTAGATGAATAAGTTTTAGAGATCTGCATAGCACCTATAGTTACCAATATAATATTGTACACTTCAAAATTTGTTCAGAAGGTAGGTCTCAAAGTGTTCTTTTTTTTAAAAAAAGATTTATTTATTATTTATTGATTTATTTGCGAAAGAGTGAGAGCAAGACAGAGAGCATAAGCAGGGGGGAGAGGCAGAGGGAGAGAAAGAAGCAGACTCCCCACTGAACAGGGAGCCCAATGCGGGGCTAGATCCTAGGACCCTGGGATTATGACTTGAGCCGAAGGCAGATGCTTAACCAACTGAGCCCCCCAGGTGCCCCATATCAAGTGTTCTTATCACAGGGAGAAAAATAAAAGAGACATAAAGAAACTTTGGGAGGTGTGTGTATTATCTTGATTGTGGTGATGGTACCATGGGTGTCAAAACTGTACACATTAAATATATGCAGTTCTGGTTATATCAATTATATCTCAACAAAGCTTTTTTTTTTTTTTACAATAGCTTACAAAGAGCATCCAGCTCAAATCCTTCTTGAAAATGTAGACTATAAATAAATAAGATGCAAATCATACTGAATATCTCATTACACCCTCAAAACAACCTTGTTGGGAGTAATTATCTTTATTTAAATGATAAGAACTCTAAAGTTTGGAGAAGACATGTGACTTGCCAAAATCCAAGGTTAAGAATAGCATTTAGACCTTTTGACTCCAAATATTCCATTCTAATGCAGCAAAGTGCACATAGTGCCTGGCACATAGTAATTACACATAGAAGAATAAGTTGGTTGTGATCAGTCCTTGCAGTCCATGGTTATGGATTAACTCCTTCTAGAAAAGCAAAACTGGATGAACCCTTAAGAATCATCTACACTATCTTCTCATTTTACAGGTGGAGGACAGGATGTTGTTAGGGTGCAGAGTATCAAACAATGCCTGGTCTCACTTTTTTTCTCAATGTTAAGGGAAAAGAGAAGAGCAGAGGTAATCAGAGAGCTGTAGACACTGTTGGTTGACCACTGAAAAGTCATTCCCAAGCTCCCTCCTTTTCTTCTGTCATTTTTCCTCACAAAAGCTGCATAAACCAGAACCTTAATTCCCTAGCCTCCCTCGAAGGTCGGGAGGCCATGTGAGAATATCTTGGACAATGATACATAAGAGAAGATGTGCTGGGGTGGCTTGGGGAGAGATATTCTCTCTCTGTTAAAAGGACAGAATAATGGAACCCCATTATTCCTGCCTTTGAAGATGATGCTGTGAGGACCCGATGCCTGGACCTTTGGCAGCCATCTTGCAACCTTTAGAGAAAGGCCAATAGAAATACACTAACGTATCATCCAGACCTCACGAAATTAATGAACCTCCTCAGAACCACCGTCTTCAGACTTTTTGTTACTTGAACAGTATGTATCCTTAAGTTTTAAGCCACTGTTAATTATGTTTCCACGCTAACCAATGTGGAGCAGAAATCAGCAAACATTAAGTTCTCCCTTCCTTTCCTTCCTTTCAATTGTCTTGGAGGGATTCAGGATTCTGAAAATAGCTCCATTAAATCATGAACTTCATTACAGCAAGGATGGTATCTATCTTGGTTACTGCTGTATTCCCATACCTAACAGAGTGCCTAGTACATAGTAATGATTAATACTATTTGCTAATTAATGTTAATTAATTAATTAATCTCTCCACAAATATTCATTGTGAACTCCTATTATACATGAGACACTAAGATAGATGCTGATGATAAAGAGATAAGACAATCACTCTACCTTCAATATGCTGGTAGTTCAAGTGGGGGAGGCAGATGGGACACTCAATTATGAAGCAATGTGAGAAGTGCTATAACAGAAAGGGCTATAACTGTTATGGGAGCATGGGAAGTAGAGTAACTAATGCTCTAACGGGAGGCAGGGTGAGGATGGATTCACCTCTTCTCATAGATCCTGCTCTTAATTTTCAGTCTTGGTGTTCAGTTTAGATAGCAAATATTTATTCAACACCTACTCTGTACATGACATTATTCTTGGTAATAATTAATAACCATTATAAAAATAGCTAACTTTACCATGCTTATAATGCACCAGTCTCTGTTTTTTCTGACATATATATTTATTTATTTCTTCCCCACAACAACATGATGAGGTAGGCACTATTATTTTTCCCATTTTACAGATGGGGAAACTGAAACAGAGAAAAATGAAGTTAGTTTACACAAAGAGTAAGTGGCAGAGCCAGAACTGAATCCAGACCATCTGGCTCCAGAGAGCAGGTATTAGCCAGTACTTGGAAGACATGTTCCCTGTTCTGTAAATATTTCCAATCATTTGAGAAAAATGGAAATGGGTGCTTTCATCACTGTCCTGGTTCCTGCATTTGATTTGGGCACACATTTTGCTGGATTTTAATTCTAGCCAAGAACATAGCACCAGCATGTTCTTTCCTCCTCAAGCAGTCACCCCTTTCTTGCAGAGCATACAAATAACAAACCATGACTACATCAATTTCCATCCTTATTTTAAATGTGGTCAACAAAGGACCAAGTCTGAGGTTGGGCTGAGAAAGTCTTCTCTGTCTGTGGAAAATGAGTTTAAAGACACTTTCCACTAAGGACACTTTTTTTTCCTTACAAAATTCTAGAAATGTGAAGTCTAATTACTTAGCTGTGCCAGATATGCTTTTTCAGCTTCTGCTAGACTTAGCTCAACACTAACTGTGCTTACCCTTGCATACACAATGAATCTCATTAATTCCTTCTTCCTGCTTTCCAAGCTCGCAGAAGGAAAATGGAAACAAAACTGGGGGCAAATTCTCCTCTTTTTAATGCATCTGTTTTAGAAGCCTCCCTTAAATCTGGCTCTTTCTACTCATAAAAGGGCTGCCCTGCTCTGACCAGCTGGACAAGTGAGGTAGGAACTTACAGAAATTCTGTGACTGACATTGCTGTTTCTTCTGTGACAAACCTCAGGAAGAATACTCACTGAGGAGATCTGCAAGGAAATAAAGTAACAAATAGAGCCATGGATGCATCCACTTCCTTCCCCGTCATCCGTTCCATGATCAATATCAGCACTGTTTTCTCTTAGATGCCACAGCAGATATAATTTATTGATAGTATGCTCAGAGAATAGCAGAATAACATGACATAGTATATATATACTTCATTATTTCACACCTAATGAATTTCAGATCACTTAAGGATATCAGTCATCTCCAATGTGAGATTCCCCAAACTTTTTAATTGTATCCACCTCAAGATCTAACTGCCAGGGGCGCCTGGGTGGCTCAGTCGTTAAGCGTCTGCCTTCGGCTCAGGTCATGATCCCAGGGTCCTGGGATCGGGCCCCGCATCGGGCTCTTTGTTCAGCAGGAAGCCTGCTTCTCCCTCTCCCACTCTGCCTGCTTGTGCTGTCTCTCTCTGTCAAATAAATAAATAAAAAATAAAATAAAAAATTAAAAAAAAAAAGATCTAACTGCCAGTGATAGTTTAAAAAGATGTCCATAAATTCTTTTTTTCCAAAGGTAGAGCCCAATTCCATTCTCCTTAAGTTTAGGGACTATTTAAGGACTCATTTCTAATGAACGGAATGTGGTAGACATGAAGGTGTATGACTTGGAATTCTAAAGGATTGCAAGTCTAAAGGACTAACGGATTTGTGATTCCCTCTTTTATCTCTCTTTCTCTCTCTCCCCTGGATCATCTGCTGAGGAGAAGCCAGCTGCCATATTGTGAGGGCCCTCAAGCCGCCCTCTTAAGAATTACATATAGAGTTCCTAAGTCTCCTGTCAACAACCAGCATTAAGTTACCAGGTGTGTGAGTGAGCCATTTGGAGTGGGGACCTCTAGACCTAGGCAAGGCTTCAGTCCCAGCCAACATACTGACTACTCTATCATGCAGACCCTGTGTCATAACCACTCAGCCAAGTTACTCCTAGGTTCCTGATCCATAGAAACTGTGTGAGATAGCAAATGCTTATTGTTCTAAGCTACTACCTTTTAGAATAATTTGTTACTCAAAAACAGATAATTAACATAGTGACAGAATAGAAAGGTAGATGACCTACAAAGGAATGACATCAGACTGACAGACTTCTCATCAGCAATAGTAATGCCTGAAGATAATATGATGTCTTGAAATGCTAAAGAAAAAGTCACTGCTTTTACCTACCTCTTCCCAATGTTAACTCCTTCACCTACTTTTGAGTCCCATCTTTTCTGCCTCCTCCTGATTTTTGCTCTATTACTGCCATGTGCATTTCAATTTCTCTTTCTCTCTATGACTTCCTGCCTACAAACATATAAACATCTCTTTCATCCTAAAACAACAAAACAACAACCAACAAATTAAACTCTTTATTTGGTCTGGTTTCCCTTTCATTTTTTTTTTGTCCATTTCCCCCCCACCTTCTCCTCTTCTTTCTCCTCATCTACCTCTACTCCCTCACAGCCCACTCCCTTTTGAATTCTACCCTACTCCCCCCACACACTGACACCACTTTCCCAAGCATCACCAAAACCTTCCTAATTGTCAAATGCAAACCCAGTGGCCTCTCAGACTTCATTGTCCATGGCCTTCGGAGGCATCAAAATTAGAAAACAGTAGCTTGGTCCAGGGGCCTTCTGCCCCTGCACATGCTATGCTCATACTTCAGCCAAACTGGCTCTACCCATTCATTCCTGGTCCTCTCATATCTCCTTTAGTGGTTCTCCTTTCTGGTACTCTTTTGTTTTATTTTCCTCCCTCCACTATTCCTTAAACTCATTAAAAGCTTCTCCATAGGAGATGCTCAACGTATACTTCAAATTAGTCTCAAAAGTCCTGGCCCTAGGGTACATTTTTCTCTTTAGGACTTTGGCTTCAACTCCTACTTATCATTCTAGCTTTGAGTTCTCTCTTCATTTCTAGAATCTCAAAATAACCTTTGCTTGCCTGGAGAATTGCTCTGTATTTCTGTTAAATGTATTATTATGTGGGGGCATTTCTGTATATTACAGGGATGGAGACCCTCCTGAGCAGCTCCACTGCAGAAGTCCACTCTATTGCAAAAGACTATACTCAGTCTCTTGTAATTTAGACATATGTCTACTTGATTTATTCCTGCCACTGTATAGAAATTCCCTGAGGGCAGTGCTCTATTTTATCCTTTTTTGGTAGTTTTTGATCTGGGGCTTTCACCCTAGCAGTGCTCAGATGGATAGAAAAAAAAAATCAAATATTAAGCATCTTAATTTCTCTTTTGAACAAACTTATCAAGCCTAATAACTGTTTACTTCCCCTTTTTATTTATTTATTTTTTCTATTCAATACCCTAAGGAGCCTACAGTGCCCTCAATAAGCACAAAAAAGTCCTGGGAAACCAGAGCAAGCTGCTTGCATAGAACCAGAGCAGAATGTAGCCTCAGGAAGAATTCTTTTTTGTCTGGTATAATCACTAGTTCTGATGACTTTCCTGGCTCCTGCTTTTACAAATGTAGGTTATATCTAAAATTAAAGTAGATTATTCCATTTTTATAAATCATAAATATGAAATGACAGAAAATTTCCACAGGCTTAGGCTTTTTCCCATTGGAAAATAATAACTTAAACTGAATTTCATTAGTGGTTAATATCTGGATATAGATAACTAGGACTTACATGCAGTATTATTATTTAAAAAAATCATAACCAAATGTTCATTTCTAATCACACACACATGAAAGAATAGATATCACTTTATTTTCTCTATATTTACAAATTTCAGTGACATATCACCCATGCTCTTTTTTTTCTAACCAATTTCAAAATTTTTCTCTTTGGATGGGAAACAAACAAACCCAGAGTAACCACCTTAACAGCCTGTCTTGGTCCCATGTTAGAAAACATTTAGTAATTTTTCCTTCTTAGGGTTCTTACACAGCTTTCCCAGGAGCAATCACATCATTGATATTCATGAGCAACCACTGTGACAGTTTAGTAAACAAACCTGAAGATAAATCCATCTTTCTTGTCATATGTGACAAAAAAATCTTCAGAGGTTTTATTTATGCAATTTAGATCTCCAGGCTAAAGTATGTGGTAATTTTATTTCACAAAGGACCCAGGCAGCAAAGTATTTATTTTACACTCCTAGACCTCATCAAGGGAATGGCATAACCTGTTCTTGTGTTTATCTTTTTGCAAATGGGCAACATAATATGGAGATGCCACCTGCTTCATGGTGGGGAGGAAGGGTGGGAGAGCAGGAGGAGAGAGGTGGAGGATTAATTAGTTAATATCTATGAGTACTTTGCAGATGGAGAGTGATATGCAACTGTGAATTTTAATTATGGTTCCCTGCTCTCCTTGGCAGATACAAATAGGATAATTTCTTAGAATGAGAAGCAATGGTCTAACTTATCACTCAGATGCTTTGATTTTGGAGAGTAAATTTCTTTCTGGGTTTTTGTGGTGATAGGAATATTTATACCTCACTCCCTCCCTCTGCGGGGGGAGATAAGGAAAGTTGGTAAGGACATGTAATTGCAATCTTCACGGCCCCATCCAGAAGCAGAGGGCCCTGTGGAAGCTGCTTTGTAGTCCTCTTATGAAATCATCAAGGGTTTAAGACTATCACTGGATTCTCTCACCATCACATGCTTTTTTCTTGATGATGCATATGTATGTTTTCCTTTTCAGAGAACACACAGTTAACTTAGAGAAAAGTATTAGAACTTGAAATTCCATTTCTAGGTATATAACTAACAAATGTCTACATATTTCCATGGTAAGTCCATGTACTAGAATGTTCATGGCAGCATTACCTGCAATAGCCTCACACTGGAAACTGTCCAAATTCCCATCAAGAGCTGCAATGGTAAATAAATTGTGGTATATTCACACAGTGGACTACTATATAGCAATGAGAATGATCTATAATTAAATCCAATGAAAACATATATATCACCAACATTAAAAAATGAAAGAAGCCAACACAAAATAATACATACTGTATGATTCCACTGATATAAAGAACAACCAAAAAAAGAACAAAAATGCAGGGAGAAATAATCCATGTTGTTACTAGTCAAGATAGTGATTAACCTTGAGGGATGATGGCTAGTGACTTGATGAGATCACAAGAGGGTGTTTCTGAGCTTCTGACAGTGTTCTGTTTCTGAATTTGGGTGTTAACACAAGTGTGTTCAGGTTGTGAAAATTCATTGAACTATAAACTTATGTAAGCTTAAGCCCCTTTTAGATACCAAGTCTCAATACAATATTTAAAAAAGAATAGTACTAATTGATCCACTAGTATTAGGTTAGTTGGAATCCAAAGTGCCTGGTGTTCCTTATTTCTGGCCTATACCTTCTTAGCGTAGCAAAGCATTTGCTAGATGTATCTATCTGGAAAAACTGATAAAAATTGGGAGTTTTTCTTTTTTTTTTTTGCAAAATTAACAAGAATTTTCCAAAAAACTTAAGTCAGAGGATAACATGTTCCCACTCTTTCCATTTCCTAGCTAGCAATCCAACAATCAAACTGAGCAAGCAAGGCAGCTTAGATTTCTACTTGGCATATTACTATTTATACATGCTAAATTGAGAGCTATATCAGATAAAATATCTAATAAACATCTTCCCTTATGGAGAAGGTGCTGAAAATGACCCTAGGGTTTAAGTTCAGCAACTGAATAACAAAATATAATGCAACTCTCACCTAAATATATGGCATTGTTTCTCAGAAGACAACTGGCATTGGAAAATTTTGTCTTCGTTAAACTTACTTTCCATCAAAAGCCTCTCTCTGAAGTGCCACAGTGCAGATAAAATTGCACCATGGTTTACTAGTGCTCTTGGAGGGCTTGAGAGAAACATGCAGTGGACTCAAAGTGACTTTAGTTACTGGTAGTGGGTGGTGGTAGGTTAAGAATTCCCTGTAAGAGCTGAATCTACTAAATGAACTGGTGTATCTAATTTGGTTATTTTGCAAGTATATACAATCTCAATCCCAAACTCCAGTGGTTAAAAGCAATATACAGAGTCAATTTTTGTAACTGAGAGATATAAGAGTATGCTCATGTCCTTTTCTACTGGTTCTTCTAAATCAAAAAGACCTGACCTGGTATCATTAGACACATCCAATGACACATTGCTATGCATGTGTCACATCTCAACTAATATTTTTAAAAATAATTAACTTTAATGGTTCTCCTTTTTTGTAGTATAAAGTCAAGGACTCAGAGAATAAAGAAATAATGAAGCCACAGAATCAGATGAGGAACTGATCCCAGGAGTATGTAATAGTCTTCACAATATCCCAGGATTCGTGTTGCTGATATCACTCATCCAAGTAATAGTTCTTCAAAGAGTTGAAGTTCTCAGACTTCAGGCATAGTTCTAGACCCCCATGATATGGTAACAAACAAAGCAGACTAAAATTTGTGCCCTCTTGAAGTGTACATTCCATCAGGTAAGACATACAATGAATAATCAGTAAACAAGTATATAGCATGTTAGAAGGTGACAAATTCTATAGGAGAAAAAAACCATCAGGAACAGGGGTCTAGAATGTAGGGTCACTGCGGGAAGGGGACAGGTTGCAACATTCAATAGATTGGTCCAGATCCCAGGCCTCACTGAAAAGGTGAGGCTCATCCTTGATGGACATTGGGGGACCTTAATAAGGTAAGACTCTTAGATTGACGGGTTCCCTTGCTCAGCATCAGGCAGGCTTGTCTTAAGAAATGGCCTAGCTATACTGCATAAACAAATAATTGCTTATATTTAAAAGTTGTACACCATATGATCAGGATGATGTGGCCTTGTGTGATCTTCAAAGCAGGTGTTACCAATTGCCCACCACGGCCACAGAAATGTCTCTATAAAGCTTCTCAGTAACCAAATGAATCAACTTATTTCCTGGGGTTATCAAACTGAACCAATTACATTTAAAGGACATCTGCCAAAAATAATGATCTCCATTTTTGAATGGTTGATAATTATGCCATTGTTTCCGCTAATAGTCAGACAGCAGGACAAACTGTCTTCTGAGACCTCGTCTAGTTCTGAATAATCAGATCAAATCATCCATGAAGAAGAAATTTCCCTCCTATTCTCAACGGCCTAAATAGCAATCATCCACAAGCATTCACATCATTAATTTATGAATTAAAATAGGGAGGGACAGACCATGCAACTTTAAGGTCAGAATCTAGCCTATACTTAGCTCTCTCACCTTTCTTTGCCACACTACTTCTTTATCCGGTACCTGATGCCATTAATATTTTTTCATACCCTTTCATGTTTTTACACTGCTCCTTTGTTCCAGCTATCCCCATGCCAGAGAGATACCCCTTTTTCCTGAAGTCCTAACCTCATTTTAAAGCCTCATGATGGGGTGCCTGGGTGGCTCAGATGGTTAAGCGTCTGCCTTTGGTTCAGGTCATGATCCTGGGGTCCTGGGATCGAGTCCTGCGTCCGGCTCCCTGTTCAGTGGGGAGCCTGTTTCCTCCCTCTGCCTCTGTCTCTCTCTCTCTCTGTCTCTCATGAATAAATAAATAAAACCTTTAAAGAAAATAAAGCCTCATGATGATTTTCCTTTTTGTGAGGCTGTCTGAACCTTCACCCTACAGCCACAGACTGCCTTGTATAGTTAATTATGTTTTATGTCTGTTCCCTATTTCCCTGGTGATACTGTAAGACCCTTAGGCCTTTGCATTTCTGAGTCTTAGCTCAGATTCCTTTACCTGTTAGGTGCTTAATAAATGTTGGGTATAACTGATGGTAATGAAAATGGCACTAGTGGAAATAACCAGTTTTCAGATGGTAAGTGGGAATCCTAGTCCTTCCTCAAATGGCCTTAAATGATCTGTGAACTGAGACATTGAGAGGTTCTAGCTCTCCATTCATGTCACCAAGTTCTCCATGCACAGACAATGACATTACACTGTGACTGCAGCCTGGCTGACAGCATTTACAAAATATCATTGATATTAAGTCACAGAGCATTTTCAGAGATGTGAAAATATGGAGAATATGCTCCTTAAATTATATAAAATACTGTAGGAGAAAAGAGTGAGGGAAAGAAACAACCATTCATTTATGGTCATGAAATCCACACAAATTAAAGCACTAAGTATCACTATTAAGTATCTACTGTGAGCCAGGTCCTATGCTAGGTGCTTCAACACACAGTGCCTCTAATCCTCAGACCAGCCCTGCAACTCAGGTTCCATGTTTCCATTTACAACAGAGGATAAAATTACGGTGAGATGAACTGACTACACTCAGGATCACTCAGCGACTAAGAGGCATGTTGAGCCTTTCTACTCAGGTTTGTGGTGTTCTCTCCACTTCAGTAGGCTTCCTCATCCCCATGGTACAAGTTGCTCCAGTGGTTACCTCGTGTTTTTGTTTGTTCCCAGGCAACAATACATATAAGAAGAGGACTAGATTTCACAAAACGGTGAATATATATTTTATCATCTTCTTGATGAAATTTCCTTGGTGAGGAAACTAAGGCCCACAGATTTATTTATTTTTTAAAAAGATTTTATTTAATTTGAGATAGAGCAACAGTGAGAGAGTGAGTGAGAGAGAGAGAGAGAGAGCATGAGTGGGGGGGGAGGGCGGGGTGGAGAGACAGAGGGAGAAGCAGGCTCTCTGTGGAGCAGGGAGCCCAATGCGGGGCTCGATCCCAGGACCCTGGGATCATGACCTGAGCCGAAGGCAGACGCTTAACCAACTGAGCCACCCAGGCACCCCAGAGGCCCACAGATTTATATAACATGCTCAAATGCACACAGTACATAAAGGACAAAACCCTAATACAAACTGAACTTGGGTGAACTCTAAAACGCTTGTTCTTTCCATTACCTAACACCAAAGAGATCCAACTCTTATGAAGAGAGATGCAATGTTGGTGGCCATTGAGTGCTACCATCAACTTCCCCAAAGTCTTCATGCTACCATCACATCTTGGAACTGAAGCCTTCATGGGCCCCTGGTCCTTCATGGAAATTTTCCAGGCCAGACATGCTGAGCAAATGAAGTCTGACCTTGAGGACATAATTTTTTTGCATTTAAAAATGAAAAAAAAAAAGAGAGAGAGAGAGAAGCTCTATATATCAAAACACAAATAATGATGGCAATAGTCAATATTTTGTATAATTTGAAGGCAAAAACATTACAAGCCAGTTAATAAAATTTAGAAGTTAATAAATATCATATTCCTATAATATTCTTTCAGAAAGATGTATTACTCTAAAAGAGGCTGAAAGGCATTCTCATCTTTAAAATAAAATCAAGAACTGGCACAGACACTTTAGAAACAAGGTTTTATGACAATCATCAGCAAAATCTAAAGTGCACTTGTCCTTTAGCCCAGTATTTCTACCTCTAGGAGTTTATTCTTTGGATCAATGTGCCAAGTATACAAAGATATCTATCTGTATGTTCTGTGTAGTTTGTTTGACTAACGAAAACCTGGAAACAATATAAATGCCTCCATAGAGAATGAATTGAATAAATTAGAGTACTTATATACAATGGAATATTTTTCAGTAGTTAAAACAAAGGAGGTAGGTCCTTATGTGGCCACTATGGAAAGAGCTACAAGACATATAGATCAGTTACCTACCATCATAATAACATTGCTTAACTAATAATCACCAACTTCAGTGGCCATTCAACAAGTGTTCATTCCCCAAGCATCTGGTGTCAGGTGGGGAGAGGAGAGGTAGTCGGAAGTCTTTTACTGATTTTGGTTGGGCCTACTCACATATCTAAGGGTTGCAAGGCTGTTGGCCGGTCTAGGCTGAGTTAGAATAGGGTGTCTGGGATAACTCAACTCTCCTCCATGTGTCCCTCATCAGTCAGTATCCAAAGCAAATGACATAGATGAGTCTAGTATCAGGAAATGGGTCAGGTCAACTACCCATGGCAGGAGAGCACTACAAAGTTATAGGAAGGAGTGAAGAACTGGGGCCATCACTGCAATCTACCACACTGTATAACTTGAATCACATTCATTGATTGATCCCATTACTATCCAACCATCTATTTACCTAAGCATTAGCATAGATAGATATATATTTACCTAGAACATTTTTAGAAGGATGCCAAAGAAAATTTATATTAGTGATTATCTTTGGGGAATGTAGGTTTGTGGAGGTGGGTAGGATAGATTTTTAAATCCATTTCCCACCCTCCAAGACTATATAATTTATAAGCTTATCATAAAAAATTAATTTAAAAAAATTTTTAAATGTCTATTTTACTGAGGTATCTAAGCTTATGAGATTCAGAGTGACTCTCCACAATTGGGTGACTTTAAACCCCAAATTCTTTATGTCAAACCAGTCTCCCAAGATTTGAATGGTCCTCCAGATCCTTCTGCTAATGATTTGGGTCCCAGCTTGGAAAGAGCTACTCTGCTGGAGGGATAGCTCGTTAGTGAGCAGGATAAGTGACCCCCAGACTTGTCTTGAACAAATCCTGCTAAATGAAGTAGACTAAAGGGACTGAAATAGGACACATGTAATAGCCAGTGCTGGGGAAGCTCTTTTGGCCTGAAATCCAACCTCTGTTAATTTTCAGCCACATTACAGATTGAAGTTGGTAGAATCATCACAGGATTTATATTTCTTAAACATGATTGTGTCTGGCTGCATCCTTCTGAAAGAAACTGACAACAGCCCTATGCAAAGCTAAAGACTGCTTTCCCTAGAGGGAGCAATGGCACTAATCATAAGCGAATAGATTATTTTGTCTGATGAAACCTAAGGTGTGTTATTAGTATTCTGTGATTGCTATATAATTTAAAGCCCTGCTCAGGAGCCCCATGTAGCCACACCATATGCATTTGTTGGATGCCAAGAAGTTGTACAATTAATGGCTTCCTATTTTCATTGGATTCTTCTACAATAAACATATTAAATCAAGATTTTAAATGTGGAAATTGATCCAAATCTAAAATTTATTCATGTATGTTGATGAATTATCAAATATTTGGGGGCCAGAAATTGAAAAAAGTCCAGTTACATGAACAAATAATGTTTATGGATTTTCTTCTAGTAGAGTAAAACAATTCAAGAAGTTACAGGTAACAAAATGAAACTTTGCTTATTCATTCATTCAACAAGCATTTAAAAGGTTGTTATGTGTTAGACACTGTTGTAGGCCCTGGGGATACCACAGTAAAAATAAAAAGATGCCTGACTCATAGAGCTAACATTTTCCTGGGTAAAAACAGACAATAAACAAGAAACTAAATAAATAGATAACTGAAATAATTTCAGATAGTGATAAGTGCTGTGAATAAAATTAGTCAGGATAAATGGTGGACAGTAATGGGTGGAGGTAGGGCCATGATCTGGGATAGGGTGGTCAGAGGAAGTCTCTCTAGAGAGATCACATTTGCTCGAGACCCAAATAATGAGAAAGTATTGGCCATGTGAAGATTTTGGGAAAGAGAGAATAGTTGATGTAAAGGTACTGGGTTAGAGAACTTGGGGGTCCAAAAATAGTAAATGAAGAGGGCAGTGGTAAGAAATAAGGTCAGAGAGATAGGAAGAGCTGGATTACATGAAATCTAAAAGGCCATCAGTTTGACTGTTTGCCATTGGAAGAATTTTAGCCCATCATAACTCCATCAGTATCTTTCACTAATGAGAATATACCTGCAAAGAAAAGCAAAACAAAACAAAAGTAGACCCTTGTCATGTGCACTGAAAATATCACTGTTGTTCTTTCTTTTTAATAACTTTATAATCAAAGTATGTCTTCTTAAATTAATAATAAAAAATATTTATTTAGTACTTACTATGTGCCAGGTACTGTATTAGGGGTTTTTAATACATTTTAATTTCCATATTTAATTTGCATATTTTTATTTAATCCTCAAAAATATCCTCCAATGTACTATTTACAGAAACTCAGGGAGTTGGAGTAACTCACCCAAAGTAGGATGCTTTTAAATGCCCAAACATGTATTCAAGTTTAGTCTTTGAATCCACAAACTGTTCACTTTTCTTCACCATGCTGGTGCCAAATCAACTGTTCCCCATTCATTTGGCCTAGTTCTTTGTCTGATCTCAAAACAAATCAATCCTCATTCATATGATTTAACTAAATTCGGTAGACATAGGTATGACAATTCAAGGAGAACAGGTAGCAGTATTTGAGTATTTACATGTACTGGGCACTGTGCTATGCATTTACTTATATCATCACAACTGGGTGGCACACAGATGGGAGGGCTGGGAAAAACCAAACTGACACTGAAATCATAATACACAGAAGGCTGGTGGCAGCTTGTGGCCTGAACCCAATTGGTCAGTTAACTGCTTATGTGAAATTATCAACATTCTCCACAGGATTTAAATAACAGTCAGTCTCAACACATAATGTTCAAAATATCTAGAACATAAGCCGAAATTACTCAACACACAAAAAAAATCAGAAAAATTGTAACTCACAAAGGAGAAGACAATCAGTAGATGCCAATGACAAATAACACAGATGCCAAAATTATCTGACAAAAACTTTAAAGAAATTCTCTTTAATTAGGAGCAATTTTATGTTATTTTTAATATAATAATACTATGAGGCTAAATGTGAAGAACCAAAAGTTAAAATTCTGAATATATCATTATTTTTAGAGTCTTTAAACTGCATTAAACATGTGTGGGTAGCCCAGAAAGGGAAGTAAGTGGAAAGGGTAGGATTCTAGACTCAAATGGCATCTCAACTCGACCCCTTCCTAGCTACTTAATCATGAAGGGTTTACTTGCCCTTTCTCATCCCTAGTGTTCTCATCTTAAAATGTAAAGTAATAATGTTTACCAGATAGACTTCCTTGTGAGCCTCAGAGGTCAGATATGTAAGTCACTTCATATTGCAGACATGTAGAATGGGAACATTAATGTTCATTTTCTCTCTCCCCTCCCTATATTAGCTTGCTAATACCAGTCCTGACCTTGAAATGGTGACATTTTTTTCTTACTCTGAAAAAGGGTCACCATCTTTGGAGTCTATTTCTCCATTTCAGATTCAAGAATAATAAGAAGGAAAATGAAATTTCTCCCTTAACTATGGCGTGATACCACTGTATGGTTTCTCTGGGGTATTGGTTTACATAAGGCCCACAAAATGCAAAGTAAGACTCTTCTGGGGTAGCTGGCAATGGAAAGGTCTGTTACATGTTGGGTGCATTACCATACCTCCTGGTTAGCTCCTCAGTTGATTTATGTGTTTAACCTTTTGATTTGTATTCAGCCTATTGAGAAACATCAACTGTGTTGCTTTGAGATGGATTTAGGTTTGTTTTTGTTTTTTTTTTTAATATTAATAATGGAAAAGTTGAATAAAGAGAGACATTGTCCTTTACACCAACCTGATGAAAATGACAACGGGGTCAAAGGATTTTAGAGCTAGAAGATGCCTGGTGAGGTATCCACATCAGTGCCCTCATTTTGCACTTGAGGGAACTGAGGAGAGAGAATATAATTTTCATGACTTGGCATTAATTGTTCATATAAATACCTTTTTTTAAAGAGCCATTTTCCATAAAAGCACTTAGATACACTCAAGAATGAGGTCAGGGAATGTGTCCTGTCCACCACTATATCCCCAGTTCCTAGAAGACTTTCTGGGACACTTCATGGGCTCTCAAAAAATATTTGTTGAATGAATATAGGAATCCTCAGCTCCCAGATATAAGTATGCTTTTGTGATGGTTTAAAAGAATATCTGTGTAGAAGAGTTTAAAAAGTTTCTTTTTAGTTCATTAAAAATAATTAATTCCCATAAAAAGATCAATGTCTGAAAGGAATCTGTATAACTAACATTGAGGATACTCTAGCTTAGCCATGCAGCCTTATTTTTCTGTCTCTCCCACTCCCCACCAACCCCAATCTCTATGCCTCTACCTTTCTTGCCTCTGGTACTGTTCTGACATCCTCGTCAGTCCAGCCTGGACCCATCCAGTTGTTGCAGCTGTGCCTTCCTCCTGCTTTTCTGCTGGGCTGCGGGTGTTGGGAGCTGGCTTTGTAACTAGGTCCCAGACTTTCATCGAAATAGTTTCTCATCTCTATGAAATTTTGTAGTGCAACCTTGCTCCACAAAGTCCCAAAGCACTATTTTGGACCCATACAATTGATTGATCCCCTTCAAACCAGGAAAATAGATTTTCTCCAAGTGCACTAGAGGTCTGTTAACACATCGATATATAGATATATAGATATATATCATAATGGTTATGATGGATATATATATATATCATATATATATCATAATGGTTACCCTGCAGGTGTTTGTGGTATACGATCTAAGCCTGTACTCTCAACTGCAGTTACAAACTGGTATTTGAATTCTTGCTATATATGCATCATGTCAGAATGTAGAGTGGAAATATATTTAATAGGCTGACCATATGTCCCTGTTTCCCTGGGACAGTCCTGGTGGATGCCCAACAAAAAAGACTGTACCCTTTACTGTTAATAGTATTTCAGTTTGAGTGATAACTCTTCTGTTAAAAGATGTAGTCTGATCTGACATTATGCTGACAGGACATTAAACTTAGAATAGAGTCATGGAATTGGTTAGTGGTTAAGAGCATGGACTTTGGGTTCAAAATCTGACTGTACCACTCACTAGCTAAGTGATTTTAAAAGAAGTTGCTTATCCTTTCTACCCCTCAGTTTCTCAGCTATAATCAGGGGATTGGTAACAGTAACTACCTTGTCGGTTTGTTTTGAGATTTAAACAAGATAATATATTCAAAGCAGTTAACACAATCCCAGGCATATAATAAACACTTGATAAATATTCCATAATAACAATAATATATTGATGGTTGTATTAAGTGATAAGTGGTTTCATTTCTTGCCCTAATTTTCCTCTTCTCTTTCATTTCAACTCTGGACTTTGCTCTACGACTACACTGCATTTTCCCTAAAATAAAAGGTTCATAGTCTTGGTCTTCGTGCCTCATGAATGGTGTCTGGTTCAATAACTGGAGCCTTACAAAGTGACTTTTATGTCTAATGAACACAGGGCTTAATTCTAATTGCTGTTACTAGGTAAAATGAGAGCATATGATCTGTGTAACCCAATGCCAAGCCACAAGGGTCCAGATAATGACCTGAGAACTGGCTCAGACATGTAGGTGTTTCATTTTATTGTATGGATAAATGACATGCGACTTCATAGACTTAAGTTTAATAAGGAATTAAAGGTTTAATATTAGCAGCTTTTAAAGGCTATTTTTTTTTGAGAGGGAGGGAGAAGATTAGAGGGAGAGAGAGAGAGAGAATCTTAAGCAGGTTCTACGCCCAGCGCAGAGCTGGACATGGGGCTCGATCTCACAACCCTAAGACCATAACCTGAGCCGAAACTAAGAGTCAGAGGCTTAACTAACTGAGCCACCCAGGTACCCAGGGATCACAATTTTAAATAGTGTGGTCTTGGTAGGGTCTTACTGAGAAGGAAAAATATGAGTAAAGCCTTAAAGGAGTTAGACATGCAGATTTGGAGAAAACATTTCAGGCAGAGAGAACAGCCACTGCAAAGATCTTTAGGCTATAGTGTGTCTGTGTGCTGGGGCCACAAAAACGAAGCCAGTGTAGTTGGAGCAGAGTAGAGGGTAGGGGTAGGCACTAGGATACAAGGTTAGGGTGGGAGCAAGTTCTCTGAGCTGTGCTATAGCCTGATCATATTGTCCTCGCTTGTTTGAATAATCCTCTACATGTCAAAACTGTAGATAGTAGATCTAACCATTTATAAGACATTTCCACCAGGGTGCCCTAAAATATTCAAACTCAACATAAACGAAAACTCAAAGTTTACTCTCTGCACCTGCACCTTCTCCAGTCAACCAAACCAGAAACTTGGGAGTCATCTTTGAGTCTCTGGAACCCTTACTTCTCCTTTCACCAAATTCAATTAATTATCAAGTCCTGACTATCCTCTGCAAAATACCTCCCAAATCCTTTCATGTCCCTGCATTTCCACTACCTCTGAGCTTGGGTCACATACACAGACCACCAGGATCATAGCTGCTGCCTTTTAATTGTTCTCCCTGCATCTAGTCTTGTATTCATGCTACAATTCTATTGCCACAGTTACTCTTCCAAAGTTACCTTTTCAGAAGATCCAATTAGACGTGTCATTCTTCAACTTAAAACTCCTCTATGTCTAACCTACCAGAACCTTCATCACTGCTCTCAAAGCCTTTGCTAACTTGTTACAATTATAGAACATTTTGAGAACTATTCTGGCAAGGATAGGTCTTAAATTTCAGTCATGTTTACCTGTCTTTATTAGAATAGTACTTCAGACATTGATGTGATCACATTGCCATAATCCTGCTTTGTTGAGGGCTCAAAAATGGCACTTCCTGCTATGAACTGAAATAGATAATAGCTTATGACAGGCAGCCAAGGAGAAACATACCAGCTCTGGGGTGCTTCCAAAAGTATGCATACTTAAAAAAAGAACAAAACAAACAAACAAACAAAAAACAAAACAAGCAAACAAACAAAAAAATGAAAGGTCTTTTGGGATCTCTCTTTTCCTCCAGAAAAGGAAAAGTCAATAAGCCTAGCCAGGTTACTAGTCTTGGTTTACCTTTCACTAGTATTATGGGACTACACCTGAAAGGCAAGCTGGCACAATGAGAGAACTATTAGATTTACAGTTTGAAGGACTGGATTTTCCATTATGTAGCTGTGTACAAGCACTTCAAAATTCTAGGCCTCAGTTACTCCATCTGTAAAATGTAGAAATTGGCTTTAATGGTGCACAAAGTCCAGCTATGTTATTCTATAAATCCATGATTCTGAGACAAATAGAAAAAGGGATAGCAAAAGACAATTTATCTTTGTTCTCCCACTGATGGAATAGCATAATGGATGATGTTTTCTACGTGCTCATTTGTTTAATAAATATTTATCATGTATCTACTAGGAGCAAGATCAGGGGCTAGAACCTTTACCTAAGAACTGGACTTAAACAAAAGTATATAAAGTTGCAGAAGTAGCTTTTCTACAGATACACATTGTACAACTTAATTGCTTTCAGACAAATGCTCCACTGAGCTTAGATATCTAAAGGGTTTCCTTAGAGAATGTATCATATTTTTATTTTTATTTATTTATTTATTTATTTATTTATTTATTTATTTATTTTGAAGATTTTATTTATTTGACAGAGAGAGACACAGCGAGAGAGGGAACACAAGCAGGGGGAGTGGGAGAGGGAGAAGCAGGCTCCCCGCTGAGCAGGGAGCCCGACGCGGGGCTCGATCCCAGGACCCCGAGATCACGACCTGAGCTGAAGGCAGACGCTTAACGACTATTTTTAAACTGTTAAATGTCCTCAGTATTATGTATTAAAGCCTTGCAATAAAGAAGAAGAGGCTCTGACCTGCCACCTTGAAATCTAACATTTGGATGAAATAATTTTAATTCATGAATTCATCAGGATTGCTATCAAAATGATTGAAAGCAGCAAAAAAAAATTCTAGGAGAACTGGACCTTTAAGAACTGATTTTTTGTTGGCAAAGGAAACATGTCCACTATAATAGGACAATTTAAATGCATAACTGTTAAAACAAACTCTTTAAACTATTCCCTGAATGTCCCAACATTCATCATGTTGACTAGCAAGACATCAATTTTTCATAAAATACTGTATAACTGAAAAGGAGACATTTAAAAGAAAGAAAAAGTTGAATTCACTGTTTCAGCTCAGGCTCTGATGATTTTGGCATTTTATAAGGTGACTAGCTGATTGTATGGGGGGAAGAAGCAAGTGGTACTTCACAGAGGTATACAGATTGAGTTCTCTCTTCTGTTTTACTTTTTTTCTTCCTTAACCACCTTGATTTTTATCTTCTCCCTGAGGCACTGCATACGTCCCAAGAAAATGAGTTGGCTGCACAACAAAGTCTATATACTATTGTGCTTTCACAACTGCCTCAACAAATACCAGTGTTGGCAGCCCACATGTGGCAAAATGGATTAGAACAGGGCACAGTTCTATTTTGTTTAAATTACCCATGATGCATTTTACCTTGGCAAAGGGAAAAAATAAAGGTTGGGGTAAAAATAATTTTTTTAAATCTTTCAAGGACCATTCCTAATATTTTAATTATCAAAGGAGCTAGGTTTTGTTTTGTTTTGTTTTGTTTTGTTTTAATGACTTCACTCCAATGCCTCAATTTTTTGGTGTCTAAAATCCCCTTCTCCTTTAGCATAAATTTCACATAAAGTCTCTTTGAAAGGGCCTTGGGATAAGAGAATACAGAACTTCCAGGAAATATTCTCTGGCTTACCTGGTTTTTGGGCACAACAGATAAGCCTTATCCTTGCCTCAACATAGAGTTAAACAGTATCACTAAATACACCTTATTCTTGTCCACAGCATAGTAAAATTTACTTTGATTTTGAATAAAAACAGATGTTTAAAGTCATAGCAAAGACCAGGAAATAAAGAACTCCTTGTCTCATACAAAGCAACTAGTTCAATAGTATGCTGATGTATAATTTTCAGAAAGGTACAATCCTGACTCTCATGAAATATTAAATGACCACATATCAAAGATTATCTCCAACTCATAAATTAATAAGAGAATCCAGAACATGTAAAGACCAAGGGAGAACTTAAAGAACAAACATATATACAGGCAATCAGAAATGGTGAAATGATTGTGTTAATAGATGCAAAACTGGTTAATATTCCTTGAGGCTATAAGATGTAATGTTTGAGGCTATCTTTTTCTAGGCGGTAGAAATCAATTACATTTCTATGGGGCATAGCTCATTTGCACTCCCATGGACAAGAATCATTTGTGTTAATGTTCATTTTCTACAACTTAACTTCTTTCTTTTCAGAGTTACAAAAATATTTAGTCTAGTCAATAGAAATATAAGGTTCACACATCTATGGAATCATATAATCCATGGAGAGTCCACTAGACAACATCTACACTCCATTGTAAGAATACCTAGTACTGTCTTCTATCTATTTCCTACTCTTGAACAATTTTTCCAAACAATTTTTTGAGGGGGGAGGGGGGGAAGTGGGGAGGGGCAGAGGGATAGGGAGAAAGGGAATCCTATCCTAAGCAGGATCCACACTCAGCGCAGAGCCCATTGCGGGACTTGATCTCACAACCCTGAGATCATGACCTGAGCTGAAATCAAGAGTTGGATGCTTAACTGACTGAGTCACCCAGGCACCTCAACCAAACAATTTAAGGTAAGAAAGTCATCACATTTCCCCACATCACTCTTGGTCTGTTAGAGTAATGCAACATTTATATTGTTCCAACTTTTTTTCCTGTGAGAAACATTTTACTCATTATCCTTATGCATGTATTTTAATACACATTTACTAGTATTTATGCAGGAGAGTTTCCCATTAGTACAATAACTAGGTCAAAAGGTATGATCATTTTAAGGAGTAACCAAAGAGCCAAATTGCCTTCCAAAATTACTTTGTCAATTTTATTCCTAATAAAAAGTATGTGGCGGTGACCATATTCTCAAACTCTGCTAACACTTAATATGATTTTTTAAAAAATTTTCACTCTGAAAGGAGAACAGTGAGATATTTGATCTAAGTGAGTGTGTGTAAAAAATATATGTGTATGTATATATATGTATTTATATATGAATTTATACGTGTGTGTGTGTGTGTTTGTATAAAATGTTCCTTCTTGGGTCCAGGATTTTATGATTTCCTATAAATAGTCATTTCCCAACTGAAGTGTATAAAAATATTTTTCTAATTCTTTTATAAATTCTTATATATTTAGGTTTTAGTCCATCTGGAATTTATTTCATATATGGTATGAGGAAAGGATGTAAATTTACATATTTGTCTTCAGATGGATAAACTAGTTATATCAAGATAATTTATCAAATAGTGTGTCTGATTTTTTTATTTTTTAAATTTTAATTCTAGTATTGTTAACATACAGTGTTATATTTGTTTCAGGTGAACAGTATAGTGATTCAACAATTCTATACATTATTCAGGGCTCTACATGAATCTACCTTTGAAGTCTATATTCTGTATCATTGATCCACTGCTTACTTTTTGAAACTATACAACACTACTTTAATTACTGTAGCTTTATAGGAGTTCTATTATTTGGAAAGGCAAATCCCCCTTAATGTCCCTCTTTTCACAGTTTACTTAATTCTGCCTTCACATATAATCTTCCCACTGAATTTTAAAGTCACCTTGTCCAGTTCAACAAAAAGCCTGCAGGGATTCTGAGTGGGTTTACATCAATTTTATAAATATACTTGGAAAAAATGAAAAATTTTAAGTTCTTGAGTCTTATCCAGAAACCCAAGCACTTTATTTATTTGGGTATTATTTTATGTCTTTTAGTAAAGTCTTGTGGTCCTATCGCTTAGGTTTTATGCATTACTTGTTAAGTTTACTCCTTGGCATTTTTAGTTTCTGACCCTTTTATGAATGAAATTTTTTACCCTTACATTTTATAATTATTATTGCTGGTATACAGCAAAGAAATTTACATTTTTAAGTGTTTACCTCATGGTTGGTTTTCTAATTCTACAAGTTTTTCAATTGATTCTCTTAAATATTCCAGGTAAAGGATCATCACACTTTTAGTGTGACATCTATCTATCTATCTATCTATATATCTATCTATATATCTATATAGATAGATAGATATATCTCATACTGATAGTTTGGTCTCCTTCTTTCAAATATCTAGACCACATTTCTTTTGCTTTCTTATTCCATTGGTTGGGATTCTCAAAACATCACTGAGTAATGGAAGTAATAACAGACATTCTTTTTTTTTTTTTAAGATTTTATTTATTTATTTGACAGAGAGAGACACAGCGAGAGAGGGAACACAAGCAGGGGGAGTGGGAGAGGGAGAAGCAGGCTTCCCACTGAGCAGGGAGCCCGACGCGGTGCTCGATCCCAGGACCCTGGGATCACGACCTGAGCCGAAGGCAGACGCTTAACGACTGAGCCACCCAGGCGCCCCAATAACAGACATTCTTATCATGTTCTTTACTTTAATGTTAGTGGAAATGATTCTAGTATTTTTCCATTAATGCAGTTATTTCTTATATGATTTTAATAGTTCTTTTTTAGGAAAGATCTATTAGGGGGGAAAATAGCAACTATTGGGATAATTGACTTTCCTGTCCACTCCCTTTAAATGCTATATTCATGGGGTGCCTGGGTGGCTCAGTTGGTTAAGCATCTGCCTTTGGCTCAGGTCATGATCTCAGGGTCCTGGGATCAAGCCCCACATTGTCGGGGCTCCCCGCTGAGTGGGGAGCCTGCTTCTCCCTCTGCCTCTGTTATGCCCCCTGCTCATGCTTGCACACACTCTCTCTCTCAAATAAATAAATAAAATCTTTTTAAAAATCCAATAAAATCTATAAAATCTATATTCATATAACTTGGTATTATTTAGAGTAAGCACTCTAATGATGGTGAATTGCAGAGATTAGCAAACTATACATCAGAAAATCCCAAGTAAATAATTAACACTCTAGAGATTCTGAAGGATATGCCAGACATTCATTATTCTAGATTCGCTCTACTTGGTTACTCTTTGAAAGAGATTACCAGAATTCTCTATATCTGGATTATGTCTTCTTAATAAAATTGACTTTACAAAATTATAAATTAATCCCTTGGCATGTTTGTCAAAGATTGATATAAGAAATGCTCCTAAGTAAAACAGCATATTTTTTGGTAAAAGGGCCAAAATCCAACCCAGTTAGGAGTGATGTGAGTAAAAGCTTTTCTCTCTTAATGAACTGGTGTGATCTTTTATTAGGCAGAGAGAGCTATTTAAAACACTCATTTTTTGGCCTTCACTGCCAAGTAGCTTAGATCTAAGTTGTGATATTATTAAGTATATTCACTTATATCTAGTTTTTCTCTATTTCTGATACATAGAAGAGTATAATTCCCTATTCCTTTGGAGGTAGGTGTGGCTGTATAACTTATTCTGGCCCCCAGAGAAGAGGTGACTAGAAGTAATATGAGTCACTTTTAGGCTAAAGCATTTAATTGCTAGAGGCCAACTCTCTAGCTCTTTTTCTTCAGCTAGATTAACCAAGAAAACTATGGATAAGGTCTAGAAGATGGTACAGCCTGTCAGCTTGGATCTAAAACTGATCAGTTAGAGGCAAAGGCAATTCTCAAACCATACTGGATGCATAACATGAGCAAGAAATAAATTTGTTGTATTTTATCATGGAAACTTTTAGATTATTTGTTATTTTGGCATAACCTAGCATATCCTAAATGATACCTAGATGTTATGTTAAATTGCTTAAAATATCATTTTAAAAAGTATATTTCTACATCTATCCTCTGGTATTTAGTTTTCATTCTTTTTAAGAGTTTAATTACTTGGACCTTTGAAAGTAATCTGCTCCTCATTTTTGTTATTTTTTTTAGTCTCTTTTAGAATTAGAGTATAAGAAATATGAGCACAAATTTATGAATACTGGATCAACTTGGTCAAAATCATTGGCTCAACTTCATAAAATGAAAAGATAAAAACAAATCTGACTGTAGGAACTATAATACAAAGTCTATACTAGGGCTTGTTGTTGCTGTTTCCTTTCATTTTTTATAACTGGTTAGCTACAGATAGTGACCCTCTCATTACTGTTTTTATTGATAATCTTTCAGGATAGATCTGTGACTAAATTTTTTGTTGAATCTCTTTACCTTTTTGTATGCCTCTATGACTATTTCTTTGTAAGGAGTATCTATAACATCTGCTGATATTGATATTGGTCCTTTCATGCTACTGTTGCTTTGAAGAGCAGCTGCTACCACAGGCAATGAAAGGTATAACTGGGGGCAAACATAAAGATCACTGTCTCTCTTGAACATCATTTAACCCTCAGAGAGCATGAGACCCTCCTGGTGCAGATGCAGGCCAGTCTTCTACATCTTAGAAAAAGCCAAAGGTATATTAGATCCCTTGATGGCCATTTGTTTCAGAGACCAGGCAATGATGCCAATGCCACTTCAGTCCAAAATGTTAGCCAAAATGTCAGCATTGTCTATTATGAAATTATCCACTAGCATAAACATACATTATGTTTATAAGATATCTGCTAAATGTTAAAAGATAAGGTAGAACCATTATTTTTCTTTCCCTATACTGGTACCACACCTTTATTTATTCAACATTACATAAATATTTATTGAATACCTACTATATGCCAAGCCCTTTTCTAGGCCCATGAGGTAGGTCAGTGGGTGAAACAAAGGTCACTACTACTCTTCTGATGGCCTGCATTCCAGAGGCATAATCAGTCAGACAGTGGGCATAATAAATAAGTTGTTAAGTGCTATATAAAAAAGAAGTAGTAGAACAGGGTAAAGAGGATAGTTGCAATATTAAATAATATGGAAGTTTAGCCTCACTGAGAAGGTGACATCTGAGCAAAAACTTGGAAGAAGTGAGGTGTCTGGCTAGGCAGTTATTTGGGGAAATCTTCCAGGCAGATGAAGTAACCCATATGAAGGCCTGAGGGTGGAATATGCCTGGGTACTAAAAAAACAGCAAGGGGGCCAGGAGGCTGAAGTGGGGGAGTAAGCAGTATGGTAGAAAAAAGAGGTCAGAGAGGCAATGAGGGGAGGAAGAAGGTCCTGCAGGGTGTATAGGCTCTTGCCCTGAGAGAGATGGGAAGCCAATGGACGATTAGAGCAGAGGAGTGACTTGCTGACTAAGGTTTTAAAAGGATCACTCTGGGGAGGGGGGAAAGATGGCAGAGGAGTAGGGGACCCTATTCCAACTGGCCCCCAGAATTTAGCTGGATATCTACCAGACCACTCTGAGCACCCACGAAACCAGCCTGAGATGTAAGAAGATCTGGATCTCTACAAACAGAATATCGCAGGCAGTTGGTTTCGAGGTACAAAGAGGGGAGCCATGATTCCGTGGGCAGATATCAGAGGATAAACGACAGTGGGAGGGAGCCTGGTCGTGGGGATCCTACACTGCTGGTGAGCAACAGCCTCGCGTGCTGGGTATGGGCACAGACTCGCAGACCAGTAGCAGCGGGGAAAGGACTTTAGGGCAGCCCCAGGGGCAGAAATCCGGAGCTGCGGGGTCGCGCGAGCGAACTGGGAGTGGCTGGCGGTTTTAGAAGCACAAAGGGCAGAGACATGTCCCGACCTGGAGGCAGGACTGGGAGCGCTGGGGAGGGGCGCACAACCCAGGCCGCTGCAGTTTATAGCAGCACAGACAGAGTGTGGCCTGGAGAGCTCACTGAAGAACAGTCTGTGATCTCTCTGTTCTGAGGCAGAGGGTTGGAAATGGTCTCTTCTGCTCTGACTGGCGGAAGAGACATGGAAAGCCGCCAGAGAACAAAAGCCCCAAACACTGGTTCCCACTGAGCCCATCCCCTGCCATAGGGGGAAGGGCACCTCTGCCCAAACAGGGTTGCCTGAGTAACAGCGTGGCAGGCCTCTCCCCCAGAAGACAGGCTGGGAAAACAAGAGGCCAGCAACCCTAAGGTCCCTAGAAAACAGGTGCATCTTGTTTGGGTTCTGGTCAATAATTTGGACTCTATACATTCCCTCAAACACCAATCAACAGAATGACTAGGAGGAGGAACCCCCAAAATAGGAATGACTCAGAGATTATGACTTATGCCGCAGATTTACAAATCGATGCAGATATAACGAAGATGTCAAAGATGGAATTCAGGCTAGCAATTGTGAAGACAACAGCTAGAATGGAGAAATCTATTAATGGCAACATAGAGTCTCTAAGGGCAGAAATGAAAGCTGAATTGTCTGAACTTAAATGCTATCAATGAGATCCAATCTAACCTAGATAATCTAACAGCTAGGGTAAGTGAGGTAGAAGAACGAATAAGTGACCTGGAAGACAATTTAATAGATAAAAAGGGAAAAGAGGAGGCCAGGGAAAAACAACTCAGAATCCATGAAAATAGAATCAGAGAAATAAGTGACACCATGAAGCGTTCCAATGTCAGAATTATTGAATCCCAGAGGGAGTGGAGAGAGAGGACTAGAAGATATATTTGAGCAAATCGTAGCTGAGAACTTCCCTAATCTGGGGAATGAAACAAACATTCGTGTCCGACAGGCAGAGAGGACCCCTCCCAAGATCAAGGAAAACAGGCCAACACCCCAGCATGTAATAGTAAAACTTGCAAATCTTAGAACCAAGGAAACCATCTTAAGGGCAGTTAGGGGGAAGAGATTCCTTACGTACAAGAGGGGGAACATCAGAATAACATCAGACCTATCCACAGAGACCTGGCAAGCCAGAAAGGCCTGATAAGACATATTCAGGGTACTAAACGAGAAGAACATGCAGCCAGGAACACTTTATCTGGCAAGGCTGTCATTTAGAATGGATGGAGAGATGCAGAGCTTCCAAGATCGAGAGTAACTGAAAGAATATGTGACCACTAAGCCGGCCCTGCAAGAAATATTAAGGGGGGTTCTATAAAAGGAGAAAGACCCCAAGAGTGATATACAACAGAAATTTACAGGGACAATCTATAAAAACAAGGTCTTCACAGGCAACATGATGACAATTAATTCATATCTTTCAATAATCACTCTCAACGTGAATGGCCTAAACGCTCCCATAAAACGGCACAGGGTTGCAGATTAGATAAAAAGACAGGACCCATCCATATGCTGTCTACAAGAGACTCATTTTGAATCTAAAGATACATCCAGACTAAAAGTGAAGGGATGGAGATCCATCTTCCATGCCAACGAACCTCAAAAGAAAGCTGGGGTAGCAATTCTTATATCAGACAAATTAGATTTTAAAGTAGTCTGTAGTTAGAGACACAGAAGGGCACTATATCATTCTTAAAGGGTCTATCCAACAAGAAGATCTAACAATTGTAAATATCTATGCCCCCAACATGGGAGCAGCCATCTACATAAGCCAACTGTTAACCAAAATAAAGAGTCATATTGATAACAATATGTTAATTGTAGAAGACCTCAATACTCCAATCTCAGCAATGGACAGATCATCTAAGCAGAAAATCAACAAGGAAACAAGAGCTTTGAATGACACACTGGACCAGATGGACCTCATAGATATTTACAGAACATTCCACCCTAAAACAACAGAATACTCATTCTTCTCGAGCGCACATAGAACTTTCTCCAGAATAGACAACATACTGGGTCACAAATCAGGTCTCAATCGATACCAAAAGATTGAGATTATTCCCTGCATATTCTCAGACCATAATGCTTTAAAACTGGAACTCAATCACAAGAAAAAATTTGGCAGAAATTCAAACACTTGGAAGCTAAAGACCACTCTGCTCAAGAATGTTTGGATCAACCAGGAAATCAAAGAAGAACTTAAACAATTCATGGAAATCAATGAGAATGAAAACACATCGGTCCAAAACCTATGGGACACTGCAAAGGCGGTCCTAAGGGGGA
>NC_138369.1:98652805-98680350 GCF_054177405.1 Leptonychotes weddellii | reverse complement strand
GTCCATATATACAGTGGAATATTACTCAGCCATCAGAAAGGATGAATACCCAACTTTTACATCAACATGGATGGGACTGGAGGAGATTATGCTAAGTGAAATAAGTCAAGCAGAGAAAGTCAATTATCATATGGTTTCACTTATTTGTGGAACATAAGGAATAGCATGGAGGACATTAGGAGAAGGAAGGGAAAAATGGTGGGGGGGAAATCAGAGGGAGAGATGAATCATGAGAGACTATGGACTCTGAGAAACAAACAGAGTTTTAGAGGGGAGGGGGCAGGGGGGATTGGTTAGCCCAGTGATGGGTATTAAGGAGGGCACGTACTGCATGGAGCACTGGGTGTTATATGGAAACAATTGATCGTGGATCACCACATCAAAAACTAATGATGTATTGTATGGTGACTAACAATAAAATTTTAAAAATTAATTAATTAATTAATTAAAAAAATAAAAGGATCACTCTGGCTGTTGTATTGAGAACAGACCATGAGGATAAGGGTGAATTAGGAAGTTATTACAGAAATCCAGGCAAGAAATGATGGTGTCTCAGACCAGGGCGTACCTGCAGTGATGGTAAGAAGTGTTCATATTCTCAATGTATCTTTAAGGTGAGACTTCAGGGTTTCTGGATGGATTAGGTATGGGATATAAGAACAAGGAATCAAGGATGATTCCAAGTTTTTTTGGCCTAAAGTAAATATAGTAGAAGAAAAAAGTCAGGAAGGAAGTAAACCTGTAGTAAATAAGGTTCAATTCAGATTTTTTAAAAGAAAAAGCTTTACATTCACTAGAAAGTTGGTCTTGTGAAATGAAAGCCAGTGATATCTGCATCAGAGTTACAAACAGGAACTGGGGGTCTTTAAGTTCAAAGGTTAGCTCTCTTAGCCTCATAATATGCTGTGTCCACCTTGTTCTGAGTTTGCTTGAAATTCTTCTGTTCGTATTTTATTAATCCGCTCCTTGTGTAAATGTGAAAATAAACCATCCTAAATGATTCACCTTACTCAAAAGCTCTCATAAATAACCCACAGTAAATTAGGCATCTTCCTGTAAATGTAGTTCATGAGGTAGTTAAAATTTGCCCACATGAAAGTGACACTTATTTGGCACATTTATGGCATTAACAGAGACTAAAATAGCAACCACTCTTTTTTTTTTTTAAAGATTTTATTTATTTATTTGAGAGAGAGAATGAGAGACAGAGAGCATGAGAAGGAGGAGGGTCAGAGGGAGAAGCAGACTCCCTGCCGAGCAGGGAGCCCGATGCGGGACTCGATCCCGGGACTCCAGGACCATGACCTGAGCCGAAGGCAGTCGCTTAACCAACTGAGCCACCCAGGCGCCCTAGCAACCGTTCTTTAAGCTCTCTTATGAACTGTGGTAGATTGTGTTATTCCATATAATGGAGTGTGGTCTTTTACTAGAGCGTGGTCCACTTACCAAGAAAAAGATGCAACAGATATGGTGAAAGTTGCTTAGGTTTTGGAATCAGGCCAGACTATATTTGAATCCTAGCTTTCATAATTACTAGCTATGTAGCACTGAAAAATTTGCTAAACTTCTCTGAGCCTCACTCACTTTCTTTATCTATAACTCCAGGACAACAACTTCCATCTTGCTTGGATGTTCTGAGGATTTAAAATAACATATTTAAAGCCTGGAGCCTGAAAAGTGCTAAGCAAATAGAGATATTATCATAACATAATATACATGTATTAATGACTACTATTATATATTGGCATACAAAGTTACTATATTTTAATAATGGTATTAATGTATTCATATATTAATTAGGTTGAAGTATGAAAATAAGAATAGTAATAGTAATAATATGACAATGACACCTAAGGCAGATTCAAAGCACAATTAATTCTATATATTTTATTAGAAGAAATAAGAAAGTTCTATCAGACCATGTCATGTCTAGAGTTTGTTGGCCTATATGTTACTAGTTGTTTAGATAAAAAGGAGATACACAATTGAAAATGTGTCAGCCTTAAACACATCAACAACTGATATCAAACAAGGTGACCAACAGCCTATTTCCTGATGATGTCGTGACTGTAAGAGCTGGAAGAGAGAAAGATTGTTCTACCCAAGGACCACCTGCAAATGCAATTTGTGCTGTCACCCACCCCCTAGGATTTTAGGACTGCTTATCTCTTACAATCACAGCGTTTTTCAGTAACAAGACTTTACAAATATTTCCAGAAACCTTCTGACACTCAAGGAAACTTGACTTAGCATTTCAAACTAGATATGTTTCTGCCATTTTTTTCCCTCTAACATTGATTGGTTAGATTGGAATTGGGTTCAAATTTTAAGTTACGTCCACAGCCGAACCATCAAACTAGGGTTCTGAAATGCAAAATTTTGTTTGTGATTTCTTGCTAGAAAGCAAAAGGATGATATCTGGGGACTTCAAAGAGGCCACAGCATTCTTTCTATTATTATTATTAGCATTAGCATTCTTGATTTTTCATGCAGCTCTCTTGGAAGAGATAAGGAAAAATCAGACCACTCTGTGGCACACACTTCGGATGAGTGAACAAATGAAGAAGTCTTGGTTTACTGAGCACCTTTTATTGAATCAACAACTGTGAACAGCACTATCATAGACATTGTCTCATTGGTCCTCTGAATAAGATAGATGGTATAACTTCCATTTTACATATGAAGAAACTGAGAATGGGAGAGATTAGGTTACAAGCCAAAGTCCACACACCTGGTATGTGGTACAGCCAGGATGAGAACACAGTCTCTTCTGCTTTCCCAGAGAGAACTCTCTTTCTACATTTCTTCTCACATTTCATTTCTTCTTCCCATCTTTTCCCCAGGATATCAGGCAGCTTTTCTTTTTGTTATCTGTTTGGGATCAACACTACCACTATGGTGGCCATACTCTGAGTTACAGGAGTAATGTAACCCCTCAGCAAAGGGCTGAGGGAGAAGCCTTTGGAAGTTCCCAGCATGCACAGTGGGTTGTGCCAACTAATAGGGGACTATCAGTGCATTATTTTGAAGCTGACTTGAATCTTCCAAATCAAATAAAAGCCCTAAATATCCATTGGGGGAAATTAAAACTAGTTATTTCCAGTAATTATAAATTATATCATTCCATTTTATGCATAGATAGTTAAAAAACTACCACAGGCTATAAAATTATTGGCTAATGAAAAGAACATCCTAAGGTTTTGATTTACTGTCCCTGCTATCAGAGATGACCACAGCCACTGTTAGAAATGTATAAACAACCTCAATGAAGGTTTAATGGGTTTTTATCATGAGCTTCCATTGCCTGCTGCCCGTGAGATGAAGCTTTGTGCTTCTGTGCATTGTGTAATTAAAATCCTTTCACTCAAAAGAGAAGCAGAGACAGTTATCAACTAATTTATGAAAGAAATAGGAAGAATCTTACATTACCAGTAAGAGCAGTGGTAGGAATTTTTATTTAGGTGTGGACATTATTAATTGCCACTGCGACTGTGGAGGCAGAGTTCTCAGATACAAAGCCTTCATATGAGGCTGTGTCTAGGTGATAATAACAGATGATGGTGAACAGATTCAGCTTTCAGTGTTGTTTTCAATTACCTGCTTTCCTGCCTGAGAGAGCTCAGAGCCTTCCTGAGAATACTGTACCCAGAGTACAAAGAGTACAGTGTAACGCTAACATAAAGACAAGGGTACCCTCACAAGCCCTGTGACCAGACACCAATCAGGGCAATCACACAACAGAAAGACACAAATTTACTACCACGTCCTCCTTTGAGAGTGAGTTTGTCTGTGAGATTAGATGTGATCAGAGATTAGATGTAACAGCTCCCAAATATTTTGAGTTAAAAACAAACAAAAAGAAACAACCACCCTATGAGTCAATGATCTCTTTGATATTATACCTGCAAAAAAGGTTTCCTAAAAATCAATACAACCCCCAGGAAGAATTATTCTTTTTGTCCAGATACCTCTTTTTGCCACCTTATTGTGCTGGAACTGACTGGCTGATGTGGCAAAGCTCAGCAAACCCCAGCAGTGCAGAGTGAATTACTGATGACACACAAATACTGAGATTAACCTTAAACATTGTTTGGGCTGTTCCCCCAACCACTACAAATTAGGTAATAACAATGCAGATCTGTGGGGCTGCTGAAGGCAGTTTTTTCAGCCAGAAGTCACCTAAGAAAATACTGTCGCTTTTGAAGAGTTTTCATTGTTAAGGATGGATCCTGTTTTCAAAGGGAGAATGCCACAGTCATTGATTCTGCCTTTTTAAGCTCTTAATCATTCCTAAAATTTATCCCTATTCTCTGGCTCCACGTTTCACCCCACCTGCCAGAACCTGGCAGCAAACTGACCAAAGGGAGTACACGATTGAGAGGAACAAAAGACGCAGTACATGTTCATCGTCCTTGAGATTAGATGGCATGGTCACTCCTATTATTCCTCTCTTACACTGTCTTTGTGGTTCATACATCCCTTCCTTAGGTTTATAAATTCTAAATTATAACATTTCTCCTAGTCAACTGACTTGTTAATAATACACTTTTAAAAAAAAGTGTTTAAATACCACAGGCTGATGAAAGGCTAAAAACACAAAATAAATTTTGCATTATATAGTTCCAGATGAAAAACTAAAAATCACTCCAATGTAAATGACTCATTATCCCCACAAGAGGTATTATTCTTCAATTACTTAAAAATCAGTCACTTCTTCCAGTTACTCAGCATCTCTAAAGACTACCAAAAAATAGATGACTGAGACAGCAGCTGACAGTCCAAGTCAGAACAAAGCACCAGATTTGTGGTTGCCTATTCTTCCTACTTAACTTTATTTCCACAGTGCTTATAGGACATAGGGCCGTAGACTGTAACAAATCACCTGAGGAAAAAAAAAAAAAAAGGTAACCCTGTGAAACCCAGAGTGTGACCATGAAGAAAGCACTTGGGAGAAAATACTTCAGCCGTGCTGTTCTTCAGGAAATGAGGACCAGGATCAGATACTGGACTTTTTGGAAACAGGCTAAAATTGTCCAGCTAGTCTTGATTAGAAATCAGGAAAATTAACAGGAGTGTCTAGAAAATGGGTTATTTGTATCAAGGGGACTTCTTGGTTTTCAGAAATATTCATTCTACATTCCACAATCCAGCCAAACAATTAGTTAATGCACCTCTAACTCCGAGTAATCAAGGCTACTTTTTGGTTCAAAAGAATTAAGGAACTGAAAAAGAATAAAGTAAAAACTGAAGAGTACTGCCACCTTTGAAAATTCAATTTTGGTGTAACAATGGAGTAGTTAGCATGTGAAAACAAAGTCCAAGCTCATAAAATCAATTAGATACCCCATCTGAAAACTATAATATTAAGAGTCAAAAACAGCCTTTTCAACGGAAGCCAGTGCATTACCAATTTCTTAAATAGTATGCTCTTCTCAGTGAGCATTTTCAATATGGAGTCGACCATTAGGGCTATTGATGTAGAGACCGAGGGTGTCCAGATCCATCAACTGTGGTACACTGGCCAGAGGTGGAACAAGACTAGAATCATGACATGTTCATCCGCATAGAATAGGCACGGAGAGGAAGAAGGTCTAGCCAAGAATATGAAGCAAAGCACTTAGATAAGATGAAAGAGAGTGGCAGGTACCCATTTAAAAGATGCTGAGGTTCAAGGAAGTGCTTTTTCAAAGTCTCGTTACTAGACCTGGAATCCAAGGTCAGAACATAAATGAAGTGATATTTAGTTAAATAATATGCTAAATTAGGGGTCCTTAAAGTGTTCCTTACTTAGGAATCAATTGGCTCTAGGATGAGTGGTAGAGTCAAAGCTTTTGTTGGGGAATCAGGTGGCCACAGTTATTGGCAGAACAGGACTCTTAGAGCAGGAGCCAAGCAATGGTTACGCTAGGATGATCAGTTCCTGGTGCAGAACTGGCCCTGAAACATGATTCCTTTACAAAGTCCTTGATTCTATAATCATTTGTCTCTTTTTCATGAAGATTACATAAAGCATGTAAAGTTGCAGTATCTCCTAGACAGTGGGATATTGCTTGCTTTTTGCATAAATAATTAGTGAATTACAACTGAAGGAAGTAGCCTTTGTGTGAGTAACATTTGCATCCTCTAGAAAACTATTTTCTGTTACCTAACGGGTTTTGACTTTCAGCACCTTTCTAAGCATTATCTATATTTTATACATATGCAACAATACTGTGGGCACTCCTCTTCTGTTTGGCCATAAGTTAGTTGATTCATGGATCAAATATGAAGGAACAATCAATATCATTTCTAGACTTCACATTAGGCTCTCTTGGAGAAGGTTCATTCTGAGTTTGTAAGTTCTTTTTCAACATTTGTGGAAGATGGTACATTTTCATACATGAGATCAGGTCCAAAATTTCATTCAAACTTTCCTTAATGCCTGACTTTCAAAGCCCTTCATTAGTGGCCTGTGACTACCTCTCTAACTTTGCTTCCCTCATTCACACAACCTAGTTTTAAATATACCAAACTATTAATAGCTTCTCAAACATAAGCTATTTCAAACAGCTATGCTTTTGCACATGCTGCATTCTCTACCTGGTATGTTCTACCCTGACGAAAGGTTATCTCCTAGTCATCCTTGAAGATTCATCTGACACATCATCACTTGTTGCAGGCTCCTCCTTCCTGGGCTCAACTGGGCACCTTGCCTAGATGTTGCCAAAGCAGTCCGTGTTTATAACTGTCATCTGTCATTATTTATTTACGTATTGGTTTGCCTAAAATGTGAGCTCCTTGAGGGCACTCATTCTCATTAATTTTAATAAAAATCTATGTAACTCAATATATCTAAAATATTATTTTCTCAACATGTAACCAATATAAATAAACTATGACTGAAACTTCTACATTCTTTTTTTTTTTATAGTAAGTCTTCACAATCCAGTACATATTTTATACATGGGATACAAAACAGTTTGAATCTGCCACAATTAAAGTGCTCAATATGTGGCTAGTGGTCACAATGTTGAACTCTATGGTTCTATTTCATTGCTCTTAGTGCAGTGTCTAGAATCCAAAAGGTATTCAATAAATGTTGCTGACAAATGAGTCTCAGGCACAAGCAGCATTAAGTATTGCATCTTTAATGCCATAAAGTTGAAATTTCCATGTAAGGTCATTATGATAGATAATTTTGAAATTAAATATTTCTATAATCTCTGGATTTTTAATGATTCCTTGATGCATGGATTGATTTAGGTAGTCATGTCTCATCATAAGTAACAGTATAATAATCTTATTGTGCTTTAGTCTGCTCCTTTGTGATGTATGGAGTTACTTAGGAAGAGAAAGCTTTTCCTAGAGCCAATCTACTTTTTAGGAGCCACAGATTCCCACAGGGCCCAGAGACATGCTTGTTTTTTTTTTTTTTTACTCTAATTTGCTGAGTTTTTTAAAAGTGTCTTCTGTCAAATCACTCTCTTGGCCATAACTCTGTTCACCTCCTCTACCCTTTCTGCTTCTTTATGTTTGCTTTGTTCCTCAGCTCCTCTAACATCACAGAGCTGGAGGCAAGAGTACAAATGGAGTCCCACCTATACCAAATGTCTAATACTTAAATTTATAAATTAAGTCAACAATCTGTTAAATAAAATACGTTCATTTCTCCCCTATTGACAAACATATTGAGAATACCAAAATTCAAATGATTCATGCAGCGCTATGTTCTGCTAATGGGCCAGTGATAGTTAGAAAAGTAATAAAATAAAAGTCTCCTTGATAAATTATTATTTATTTAAAATATAAATAAGTTGTTTTTCTTAAAGATACACTATGTTATTATAATTAAGATGTCCACATAATTTTTCTATTGACAGTAATGATCAAAAGCTGGAGGCAGCAAACTTTTTCTGTAAAAGACAAATAGTAAATATTTTGAGCATTGTTGCCCTTAGGAGTTTGTCTCCACTACTCAACTCTGCTGCTGTAATGTCAAAGCAGACATAAGCAACATGTAAACAAATGAATGTGTCTGTGTTCCAATAAAACTTTATGAACATTAAAATCAGAATTTCATACAGTTTTTATATGCCACAAATATTACTGTTCTTTTGATTTTTCCAACTATTTAAAATGTAAAAAAAAGTTCTTAAAATGCAGACTATACAAAAACAGGGGCAGATTTGGTCTGCAGGGCATAACCTGCTGACCACTGATCTAAATGACTGAAGAACAAAATGCAATTGATTTCAAAGTATATGAAGTTTGAGTATATTATAAAAAAATGTAAGTTAAAGTAAACATAAACATACAAAAATAAATGATTTCTCACATTTTCTAAAAAGTTATTTTTGTTCTAAAATATTCAAAATTACTAAAATAAAAAGGCAAGATACACATTTTGATCAATACATATAAAAATTTAAAGTCAAACTTATTTAAATATTTCAGAAATTCTCAATTTTTATTTCAGACCTCATAATTCTTATCTCCTTTTTAATGCCAGTGTCAAGCGTGGTCCATTTTCACTTTTAATTTGAAACTGAAGGTCTTTATTTTAAGGCCCTTCTGTTCACTTCCCGGTTCTAATTAACAATTTGTACACTTGAGAAATATAGCATGGCTTATTTTAAGACTAATTTTTTTCAGAGTGTCCTACTTAATTTGTAGTCAGCCTGAAAAATTAGAGATAACAGCAGCATTTAATTACTGAAAAACAGGTTTAAAAAATGCTTAGGCATGCTAAACATTTCATATATTCTTTGACCAATATGAGTATCTCAATATTGATGATCTATTCCAGTAAAATTCAAAAGTGCATGATTGTCTTTTGCCATAATGTTGTATTTACGGAATATTTTGTGAGATAATGCCAATGGGAAAAAGAAAAATCAACACAGGTAAATAACGATAATTCATACACTCTTTTATTGCACTAGTTTGCAAAGCACTTTCATATACACTGTTTCCTTTCATTTTTTAAACTCTATGATATAGGGAATGCCCTTAAACTTGACCTCTTTCTCCCCTTAGTACTCTGTCTTCATCCAACTGATGGAATGCTACACATCTCATCTTAAAGATTTCCTCCTCTATGAACCTCCCTCAGTCTCTACAAGAGTTTGACACTTCAACATCCATGTGACCAATACTTCTTGTATCTTATTAAACTTACCCAGCTTTTTGGCAAGAGTTGACTCACAACTGCATAATGTGAATTCCCTAAGGATTAGGATTGCAATTTTATTCACTTTTGGATTTCAGCAGCCAGCATGATGTATGGCAAGTTACATGTGCTCAGGCAATACATGATCAATTCATTTATTCATTCAACAAATATTTGTGAAATGCTTTTTAGTTCCAACTATCATTCTAGGTGCTGGAGATGCAACAGTGCACAAAACACACAAAAATCTCTGCTCTTGTGAAGCTTTCATTTTATGAGAAGAGTCAGACAATAAACAAGATAAACCACGAAAACTTATGTTTGATGATTATTAAGTGTCATGGAAAAAAACAAATCAGGGAAGAGTACATGGAGTGTTGAGACAGGACTGCCTCATTAAGAATGTGACATTTAAGTGAAGATTTAAAAAAGGAAGGAAGCAAACCACTTGGATGACTGAGGGAAAGCAGGAGGGAGTATGCTTTGCCTGTTGGAGATAGGTGTGGGTGGGATGGAGTGAGCAAGTGAGAATCAGTAAGGAAGCCAGATCTACAGCCAGAGGAGACACAGGGAGCCAGATCTACAGCTTCAAAGACTATTGCAAAAACTGTGGTCTTTACTTCAACTAAAATCCAAACTTTTAGTTATAAAATAAGTAAGTCATGAGGATGAAAAGTACAGCATAGGGCATATAGTTAATAATGCTGTAATAACTTGTATGGTGACAGATGGTAACTACATTGATTATGGTAAGCATTGTATAATATATAATTGTTGAATCATTATGTTGCACACCTGAAACTAAACATAATATTCTATGCCAGCTATACTTCAATTAAATTTTTTTAAAAAATTTAAAAATCCATTGGAGCATTTAGAGCAGAGTAGTGACATATTCAATTTTGGTTTTATCAAGATCACATTCATTAAAAGAATGTACATGTGGAGCAACTGAAGCATAGAGAAAGCATTTGCCTAAAGTCATACAGTTAGTATTTGGAAAATATAGGACCAGAACTCAGGCTTCCTAACCCAAGTGATTCTTTTTCCAGCACTGTTCACTGAGAAATAGTTCTCATGAGTGTGAAAATTGTTGAAAAGAATGATTTTGTTTCCCTTTAAATTGCTCATTGATTATGTCTAGGGGCAGCTGATTACTTGCAAGAAAAATAAAAAGAAATCAATCAATCCTGATATTTTAACTGGATAACATCAACTTCCCAAATACATTGAATGTTTAAAATGTGCATATGTTTGTCATTGTCCAGACAATACAATTGGATGTGAGAATGAATTGTTCATTTTTTATTTGGCTGGCATTGGGTTATTTATGCACCAAATTGGTCTCTTCAGTTTTATTTATATTCATGACAAATAATACTTGGGGTCAATTATTTATGAATTTGAAAGTTATATAGCCATATAGCATAATTTTCTTTAAAAAATCCTACATATATTTGCACATAAATTATATCAAATTTATTTTATTCTCCCCACTCCCCAATATTTTTATCCTTAGCTACTGATGATTAACCTGATGTTTAGGTTATATAGACATAATATTGATCACTTATCTCCCTGAAATACTATCTCTATTCTTGAAATGAGAAAGAATATCCACTTGAAAGCTGACAAGTGATATACAATATGAGGTATTATTAGTATTACAATATTGTTAAATTGTCATTATTGAAATAAAATTTCTGAACAGCATATTTATATTATTTATCATTTCACTGGCAAAAAATTATCATGGATAATGGTTAAATAAATTATTGAGGTAAATGAAAGTGATGCAGACTAGGAATTTTAACAGAGGAAGAGCTGCAAATATTTAATAGGTTTTCATTGAAGACAATGGACTAAAAAATAAAAATTAATTGTCATTCATATCATTAGGGTTTTAAAAATTTCACCTTTATTAAGGTATAATTGACATATAAAATTATAAGGTATTTAAAATGTACATCATGGTGATTTGATATATGTATGCATTATGAAAGGATTTCTCCCACCTAGTTAATTAACACATCCATCACCTCACATAGTTATCTTTTTTGTGCATGTGTGAGAACATTTAAGTTCTTCTCTCTTAGCAAACTTCAATTATACAATAGTATTATCAGCTATAATCACCATGTTTTATATTAGATACTCAGACCTTCAACTTACAGCTAAAAGTTTGTACCCATTAACAACCTCTTCCTAATTTCCCCTAACTCCAGCCCCTAGCAACCACTTTTCTACTCTCTGTTGCTGAATTTTACTTTGACTTTGTTTTGGTTTTTTTTTCTTCTTGTTGTTGTTTGTTTGTTTGTTAGATTCCACATATAAATGATACCATGCAGTATTTGTCTTTGTCTGGCTAATTTCATTTAACATAATGTCCTCAAGCTCAATCCATGTTGTCACAAATGGCAGGATTTCCTTATTTCTCATGACTAAATATTACTTCATTTTATATGTATATATATACCACATCTTTTTTTAATATCTATTCATCTGTTGAAGGACACTTAGGTTATTTCTATATCCTAGCTATTGTGAATAACACTGCAATGAACATGGGAGTACACATGTCTCTTTGAGACCTTATTTTCATTTCCTTTGGATATATACCCAGAAGTGGGTTTTGCTGGATCATTTGGTAGTTCTTTTTTAATTTTTTGAGAAACCTCCATACTGTTTTCCATAATGACTGCCCCAATATATATTCCCACCAACAGTCCACAAGAGTTCTCTTTTCTCCTAACACTTGTTATTTCTTGTCTTTCTGACAATAGCCATTCTAAGAGGTGTGAGGTGATAACTGCATTGTGGTTTTGATTTGCATTTCCCTGATGATTAGTGATGTTTAGTGGGGGTTTTTTTTGTTTGTTTTTTGCTATTGAGTTATAAGTTCTTTATATATTTTAGATACTAACCCCTTATCAGATACATGATTCACAAATACTTTCTCCCAATTAGTAGTTTGCCTTTTCATTGTATTGATGGCTTCCTATGTTGTATAGAAGCTTTTCGATTTGATATAGTCCTATTTGTTTATTTTTGCTTTTGTGTCATTGCTTTTGGTGTCAAATCCAAAAAATCATTGCCAAGAGCAACGTGAAGGAGCTTATCCCCTACGCTTTCTTCTAGGAGTTTTATGGTTTCAAGCCTTCTGTTCAAATTTTGAAAATCCATTTTGAGTTTAATTTTATTTATGGTGTAAGATAGGGGTCCAGTTTTTCTAGCACCATTTATTGAACAGACTCCCATTTCCTCATTGTCTATTCTTGGCTCCTTTATTGTACATCAATTGACCATATATGCATGAATTCGTTTCTGGGCTCTCTATGTTCCATTAGTCACTGTGTCTATTTTTATGCCATCACACCGTTTTGATTATTTTAGCTTTGAAACAATTTAAAATTAGTGTGATGCCTCCACAGATTTTAGGATTGTTTGTTCTATTCCTGTGAAAAATGCCATTGGAATTTTGATAGAGATTGTACTGAAGCTGTAAATTGCTTTGAGTAACATGAACATTTTAACAATATAAATTTTCCTAATCCATAAGCATGGAGTATCTTTCCATTTATTCAAGTCTTCTTCAATTTCATTCATCAGTATTGTATAGCTTTCAGTGTAGAGTTCTTTCACCTCTTCAGTTAAATTTATTCCTAGGTATTTTATTCTTTTGATGCAATTGTAAGCAGGACTGTTTTCTTAATTTCTCTCTCTGATAATTCATTATTAGTTTGTAGAAATGCAATAGATTTTGTACATTAATTTAGTGTTTTCACAAAATTTACTGAATTCATTTATTAGTTATACCTGTTTTTTGGTGAAGTCTTTAGAGGTTTCTACATATAATATCATGTCATTTGCAAATAGAGACAGTTTTACTCTTCTTTCCCAATTTGAATGATTTGTGTCTCTTTTTTCTTGCCTAATTGTTCTTGCTAAGACTTCTAATACTACATTGAATGAAAGTGGTGAGAGTGGGTATCTTTGTCTTGTTCCTGATCTTTTTACCATTGAGCTTTTCACCACTGAATATGATGTTAGCTGTGGACCTGTCATATATGGCCTTTATTATGTTGAGGTACATATCCTCTACATACATTTCTTTGAGTTTTTATCATAAGTGGGTGTTGAGTTTTGTCAAATGTTTTTCCTGCATCTATTATTGAGATAATCATTTTTATCCTTAATTTTGTTAATGTGATATGTCACACTTATTGTTTTTCAGATGTTAAACCATCCTTAGCATCCCTGAAATAAATCCCACTTGATCATGGTATTTTGATTGCTCCATTGATGTTCATCAGGGATAGCGACTTGTAACTTTCTTTTCTTGTAGTGTCCTTGTCCAATTTTGGCATCAGGGTAATATTGGCCTTATAAAATGAGTTTGGAAGTATTCCCTTCTCTTATTTTTTGGAAGAGTTTGAGAAGGATTGGCATAAATTCTTCTTTAAATGTTTGGTAGAATCCACCAATGAAGACATCAGTCCTGGACTTACATTCATTGGGAGGTTTTGATTACTGATTAAATCTCCTTATTAGTAATTGGTCTGTTCAGATTTTCTATTTCTTCATGACTCAGTCTTGGTAGGTTGTATGTTTCTAGGAATTTATCCATTGCTTCCACATTGTCCAATTTGTTGGTATATAACTGTTCATAGTAGATATCATTAAATTTTTGAAGCCAGGAAAAAGGGCTCCTACTTTTTCAGATACTAATATAAAATCCCAGAGAGAAGAAGCCCTCCAATGGGTCAGCATCAGGCCATGACCCAGACCCAGATTCTGTAGTCATCTTCCATTGTTTGTCCAAAAGCATCAGGCATTCAATCAAAAGAGTAGGATGTAATCAGCTACAGAATGCTATTATTATTGACTTATTTATATCAAGCTCAGAGGTTACAAAGTACAGTCACATACATTATCTCATTTATTGATGTATCAATTCAGTTATACTAATAACTTACCTATTATTATAATTAGTAGTTTGTATCTAGACATGTCTCTTAGGCTTAACTACTTGCTAATTCTCCAGACCCATCTTTCACAGGCCCTTCTGGATTTAATGTTAAGCATCATTTGATAAAAGCTAAGCTACAGTGTCTCCCTGCCCACATCTACCAGCATGCCCACAAACCAGGAATTGTCAGAGGTGTGGCTTGCATGGGTCAACAATATTTCAAAAGATATGTGTTGCTGTTATTGTTAGGGACAAGGCCTACTTCATAGGGTTGCCAAATTGTTATTTCATCAGGTAACTAAATTTTTTATTTTATTTTTTAAATTTTATTTTGTTATGTTAGTCACCATACAATGCATCACCAGTTTTCGATGCAGTGATCCACGATTCATTGTTTTCGTACAACCCCCAGTGTTCCATGCAGTACATGCCCTCCTTAATACCCATCACTGGGCTAACCCATCCCCCCACCCCCCTCCCCTCTAAAACCCTCAGTTTGTTTCTCAGAGTCCATAGTCTCTCATGGTTCATCTCTCCTTCCGATTCCCCACCCCCTTCATTTTGTAAAGTATATATTTTTAGAATCACTATTTTATTCTGTGGTTATCACTGAATCAATGACTTGTTCAAAGTTAGCCGGTCTGGGGCTCTTTAGGAGTTAAGCTTTGGTCTTCTGACTCTTAAGCCAGTGCTAAGAATTAAAGTTTAATTCTTGGGGTGCCTGGGTGGCTCAGTCATTACGCATCTGCCTTCGGCTCAGGTCATGATCCCAGGGTCCTGGGATTGAACCCCACATCGGGGTCCCTGCTCCGCAGGAAGCCTGCTTCTCCCTTTCCCACTCCCCCTGCTCGTGTTCCCGCTCTCGCTGTGTCTCTCTCTGTCAAATAAATAAATAAAATCTCAAAAAAAATAAAGTTTCTTTTTTTTTTAAAGATTTTATTTATTTATTTGCAAGAGAGAATGAGAGACAGAGAGCATGAGAGGGAGGAGGGTCAGAGGGAGAAGCAGACTCCCCGCTGAGCAGGAAGCCCGATGCGGGACTCGATCCTGAGACTCCAGGATCATGACCTGAGCCGAAGGCAGTCGCTTAACCGACTGAGCCACCCAAGCGCCCTAAAGTTTAATTCTTAAAACAAACAAAAAACAAACAAGACATTTAAGGCTGGTAACCAAAAATCACCATGTTTAGACATCAGAATAAGAGAATAAATGTGGTAGGAGGAGAAGCAAGGAAGTGGGTTTTGACTGGTGGATAAGAAATGTTTAGACAAGGAATAAGAGAGAGACAATGTCCTTATGGTAGACCAAAACCAGCTGGGAAAGGACCCTAGGTAAGTCAATAATTGGGAGTCTGTGAAAAATTAGAGAGGATATAACCATCATAAGGTGGTGTTTGATGAAAATCATTGTATCCGGGCGCCTGGGTGGCTCAGTCGGTTAAGCGACTGCCTTCGGCTCGGGTCATGATCCTGGAGTCCCTGGATCGAGTCCCGCATCGGGCTCCCTGCTCAGTGGGGAGTCTGTTTCTCCCTCTGACCCTCCCCCTCTCATGTACTCCCTCTCTCTCTCAAATAAAAATAAATAAAATCTTTAAAAAAAAAAGAAAATCATTGTATCCAGTGTACATAAGAAGTGGAGAGGCTTGATCAAAGGAGTTAGAAGGATTCAAGATAGGTGAAAAAGAAAAGATGCTGGAGGTGGTGGTTAGAAAGACTCCTGCTTAGATCAGGAGTTTAAAAAGAATCAGAAAATTGAAATGAAAATAGAGATATCTGAAAAATGTAGTGAAGGCAGTAACATGCTGTTTTATGAACAAGTTAACATGGACATTCAAAGCACCAATGAGTGTTCACTAATTTAGGGCTACTAAAGTATAGATTTTTCAGTGCCATTAATCTGGCAATTAATCATATGCTGTCTTGTGATTTTCCTTATACTGTTGTTTGAACAGTTATTACCTCTTATATTATTTAACTTTTTATCTCATTATTCTTTATCTCTTCAGGATGTTCTGGGGTAAGGGCATTATGGGTGAAGCTAGTTGGTGGGAGCAAAGACAAATTCTGTGTGAAAGAAAAAAATCTAGTTTGTGAACAAATTTTATTTTGAATATCTGAGATAGCCTGTATATCCCAACTCTCTGTGGATTATACAAACAAAGTGTCTAGGACGTAGGTATATATGTATTATCTGACCAACAGTGAGGAGATACTAAAGTGAACTAAGAAAATTTATAAGTTACTATGTATGGGTCATAAGGTTTCACATGAAATTAAAATTTCTGACAGGGAGTAGGAATAACCATTATAGAGTGTTCAAAGGAGGCTACAGAAACTTCCCTGGAAGATTTTAAAGAGATAAGGTTGAGATCATGTAGGCATGGTAGAGAAGGGTTTTCAAATGACAAACTGGACCAGGGCTTGTCTCTACTAAATTTTCACAGTTATCTAGTGAAATCAGAAAAATAAAACAAAGTCAGTGTAATAGATAAAGATATGGGATCATAAATGACATAGTACAGATATAGTTGCTAGATATTCTTTTCTGAGAAGGACTGTTTGTTCTGTATTCCAAGATTTTACCCTTTCTAGTTTTATGGGGGGGGGGTAGTTAAAATATATTTTAGTTAAATCATGCTGATAGTAGAAATTGGTATTTTTAACATGTCATTACATGTTAAAGAAAAATTAGCATTCTTATGATATAAACTACATTTCCCTTTCAAAAAATGTCTTTTTAAATGTTGCTGTCCCATGCAATCTACAGGCAGGCAACTCCTAGATTAGAGGGCATGGTGGAAGATGTGGGGTGAGGGGGAGGACTATGCAGCTCAGCTTTTACCAGATGATTCTTAACTTTAAAGCCAGTGGAGCCTGTGAGAGATAAGTCTGGGGAGGCAGGAAATGGTTAAGTCTAAAGAGGTATGTCTAGATTTATTAGTAATATTAATAGGTAATTGTTATTGAATGTTTATGACACTATTGAGGTAGATATTATCATTGACTCATTTTTTTTATAGGTAGGGAACTGAATGGTAGGGAGATTAAGTTACTTGCCCAAGGGCACACACTGGTAAGTGCTGACACCAGCATTTGAACCCAGCTTTGCCTGAACTCCAAGTTCTTACTCATCATGATATTCTGACTTTCATTAATGTTTAAGTAGTTGTTAAAAACCCTGAATACAGAAAAGACTGCCAAGAGGACCAATGTGAAAGGATAAATTAAAAACAAGAGAGGGGTCCTTAGCCAAGTGTAGGGGTGAAAGCAAGACACAATGATAATTCACTCTGTTTGATGTGAGAAGTAGCTAAGCACGGGAGCTATTGCTTTTGGCCAACCTGAGGTCACTAGAGACAAGGAAAATAAGCTATTTATGAAGTTGTTTGGCTGGAAGACATACTGGAAAGAAGAGAGGGCTACTGATTCAACCGAACTGCATCACTGAATTCCAGTGGTTGACTCTAGATCAGAGTAACCAGATAAATCATTAGAAGCAGTGCATAGAAAAGACATTAAAGCAAAGAGACCCATGCTCAGACTTAGGACTATCACAGAGTATATCATTTATTAATTCAACAAATGTTTTAAGTGTTTATCATATGCAGACACTGTTCTAGACACCAAAGAACAATGGTGAACAGGCAGACAAATTCCCTGCCCTTGTGAACCTTATACTCTGGTATGAGGGAGGAACAATAAACAATAAATATATAATATGAGAAAGTGATCAAGACAAAGGGATAGGGAGAAATAGAGTGGGTGCTATTTTAGATACTTAGTGGTGAAATGCATCATACACACCAGCCCTCAACTCCCACTCTCAAGAAATTTAGTACATCTCAACATACCACGCCAGAACAGAGCCACACCATGTAATAACCTGTGACATACAGTTTCTGTTACAGAATATTCTAAAAGTGGAAATCTGTCTACAGAGCAATATCAGTAGACACAGACCAATATGATTATACCTCATATCAGAAGACAGTCCTGTCAAGCCTGCCATTTCTTGGGCACCCACCCCAATCCTTTACCCTTCAGGGCGTGGAGATAGTAATGAATCCAGCACGATACAGGCATTGCTCCACGGCATCACTGTCAGGCTCAATTCCTGCTATGAGAATAAATACAAAATTTAAGAGCTAGTGTAGAGGATGCCTTGACTCTAAGCCTCTTAGGTACTTTGTTTTGCACTGAGCTGGTTTTGAAACATTATCAACAAACCAAGGATATCCAAGGAAATGCAAGGACTCCCTCCCCCAATCCTATGCACACATACGCATTAACTATAAAAGTATCTGATGACTATGAATTTGATAAACACTCAATCTCAATTCTACTTCACCCTAGAGGGAAAGGGCCATATAAATCCCTGTATGATGCGGCGATTAATTAGTCAAGTGGAGGATTTATGATGAACTTTGAACTCGTGAATCACTTCCACATTGCTCTGCCTAAATCTCTGTACTAGTTGTATCCTTCATTTCTGCTGCACAGATTGCAGAGGTGACATTCAGTTTCTTTCCATGCCAAACCGCAAAGTGCTTTTAAATCTCTGGTAGTAGAGTTGAAGAAATACTGCGTCTCAGAAAGCCACACAGAGAATATTATAAACATTCACCGCTATAGATTCACTGAAGAAATGTTCATGGAGCACTTACTATGTGCTAGAACCGAAGTCTTAAAGACACAAACTTTTCCTTTGCAGTGCAAGAAACAGAAACAAAGATTCTTTCTCTTTGAGTCTTGATTTTACTGTCATTGATCACTTACATGCTGCTCTAATTCCTATCCTGTTGGTTCTAGGAAATCCATTTCTTTAAGGCCACAGAGTCCTTCATAACAAATCAGAAAGTATTTTTATTTGGTATCTAGTATGTACTTAACTTCTGAAAGTAACATTCTCTTAGATTATATTTTATTGGCTTTTTAGAAGGCTGCATCAAACTCTAAATCCCTGTTTCCCAGCTTTGCTAATATGCAGTTCTTATCTTGAGATCAATGGAAAGTAGAGTGATGGTAGCAAGATACACTGTCAACAGAAAACAGTACAAAGTGTTCTTCCCTTGGAAAGCTCCCAAATTTTGTATTAAACTGTTATTGGAGCCAGAAGCATGCAAAATAGGTATGCAGCATTGTGAGAAAAATGAAGAGTACATTTGGCTATTTTAGAATTAGCTTATCCAAAGAAATTCATAGTTTTCATTACACAAAACTTGAAGGGTTTCTATCTATTTTCCTACCTGGCATCACGTATAGTCTGTTTTCCTTCTTTATTCTTCCCCAGGCATCTAGTAAAAATAGCACTCATTATCAATATCAAAAACTATAGTTTTATTTTTCTGGCAGAATAGGGAGAAATATGACCTTCCACAAGACAATGTCAATTTGCAATCCCAAACATCACCCTTGACATGAGTTGGGATTGCCTGGCCAAACATTGGAATCTATGGAACAGAGATTCCAGGTAATAATCCTGTTTCTAGATAAAAATAGTTGTTTGGGTAAAAATCACAGAAATCCAGATAAAGAAGCATGATAATTTTATCTACCAAAGCCTGCCAGATGGCTACTTGCACAGATGTGAATCTCTCTGGTGGGGAGGAACAAAATCTGCAGTATGTATTCAGTATTTTATTATTGGACAACCTTTGAAGGCCCATCATCCTTTGGGTTTATTACTATCACATCACTAGCTTTCAAACCAAAGTAGTAGCTGTTGTAAACATTTATCATTTTTCTAGCCATATTTCACCCTGCTCTTTATGAATGAGGAAATTTTGTTTGCTATCTAAATAAAAGATCCTTGATTATTTTTTACTTTCTTATATACCACATAAAAATACTATTTATTAAAATGATTTACATATATATTAGGCCAATTTTCTTTCTTTCTTTCTTTCTTTCTTTCTTTCTTTCTTTCTTTCTTTCTTTCTTTCTTTTTCTTTCTTTTTGATCTTTTTATTCCACTCCTTTCACTTTTTAATGGATTTAATTCTATTGCAGCTATTTATTTTTCTTGTGAACCTTCACTCAGACGGACCTTGGTCATCACCAACTATATACACTTAAGAAGAGTAAGCATGAGTTTATTTTCAAAACAGGTGTAATTGGGAATATCTGGAAGTAAGAAACTGAGATGGGGGAGAGTGAAACAGGGTAAGTAATGGGTGTTACAGAGGCTCGTTGAACATTGCTTTTGTTTGTGCAATTTTCCCCAGAAGAGCCCACTCACCGTGGTACAGGAGAAGGTGGGCAGAGGTAGAAGCAGTAGCAGGGAGAGTTCTATTAGAGTGATCAGCCCTCAGGACCCTGTGGTGTAGAGAGAGTAGCCTTTTTTTTTTTTTTAAAGATTTTATTTTTTATTTGACAGAGAGAGACACAGTGAGAGAGGGAACACAAGCGGGGGAGTGGGAGAGGGAGAAGAAGGCTTCCCGCTGAGCAGGGAGCCCGATGCGGGGCTCGATCCCAGGACCCTGGGATCATGACCTGAGCCGAAGGCAGAGGCTGCTGACTGAGCCACCGAGGTGCCTGAGAGAGTAGTCTTGAGAGAGGCAATGAACAGGGTGAAAGCAGAAGGGTTCCCCTGACTGAGGTGCGTACTCTGTGTTAGAAAAGCAAAGTCCTGGTCAGATGTGCAAATCCTGGTCTTTACTCTATGAGATGGGGCTTTGTCTGTGCCTGCCTAATTTTCCTGTGGGCAGCTGAGATAAAGTGGGGAAGGAATAGTTACTGCAGAATGGTGAACACAAGAACATTTTCCACATGATTCCCAGCCATCTATGAGGCTAGTTTTGGTTTCAGGGGAGAGAAAAAGCAGGTCTTGGTTAAACGTAGCTAATCATATATCACATTATAAAAAATCTGTCTTATTCTTAACTCTTGGCCCTATTAGGCAACTTTAACAGCCCAAACAGTTGAGAATTGGTATGTGAAATGAAAATAAGCAATTGTCTCCACATGCTGGGCAAAGGTTCTTTAGTAAAACTCACTGGCAGCTTTCTCTTTCACAGCAAGGACTAGCAAATTCTTCACCATTTTCTTCAATAAAATTTGGAAATGGGGCTTCCTGACTCTTTAAATGTGGATAATTAAATATCATCTTCATTATTAACTAAGCCTCATATATATTTAGTGACTGGCAAGTATTTCATTGTGAAAATAGGAGAAATGGGATTATATGATCAAATCAAAAGTATACAAAAATCCTTCCCCTTTTCTTCCCTCCTTTTCTCTTTTTCTATTCTTCCTCCTCTCCTTTGAATGGAGGAAGTTGGTGCTGATGGATAAGAAAGCACAGTGGAGTTTTTATCAAGAAAGGATGCTGTATTTTGTCAAAAGCTTTTTCTGTATTTATTGAGAAGATCGTATGGTTCTTGTCCTTTTTTTTTTTTAATTAAAACACCATCAATATTTTCCACAGAGCTGGAACAAACAATCCTAAAATTTGTATGGAACCAGAAAAGACCCCACACAGCAACTGAAAAAGAAAAGCAAAGCTGGTGGCATCAAAACTGCAGACTTCTAGTGGTATTACAAAGCTATATTCATCAAGACAGTGTGGTACTGGCACAAAAACAGACACAGAGATCAATGGAACAGAATAGAGAACCCAGAAATGGCCCCTCAATTCTATGGTCAAATAATCTTTGACAAAGCAGGGAAGAATATCCAAAGGAAAAAGGACAGTCTCTTCAATAAATGGTTCTGGGAAAATTGGACAGCCACATGCAGAAGAATGAAACTGGACCATTTTCTTACACCATACACAAAGATAAACTCAAAATGGATGAAAGACCAAAATGTGAGACAGGAATCCATCAGAATCCGAGAGGAGAATACAGGCAGCAACCTCTTTGAACTCAGTCACAGCAACTTCTTGCTGGACACATCTTCAAAGGCAAGGGAAACAAAAGCAAAAATGAACTTTTGGGACTTCATCAAGATAAAAAGCTTTTACACAGCAAAGGAAAACTAAGGGACAACCTACAGAATGGGAGAAGATATTTGCAAACGTCTTATGAGATAAAGGGCTAGTATCCAAAATCTATAAAGAACTTATCAAACTTAACACCCAAAAACCAAAAAATCAAGTCAAGAAATGGGTAGAAGACATGAACAGACATTTCTCCAAAGAAGACATAAAAATGGCCAACAGACACATGAAAAAATGCTCCCTCATCACTTGGCATCAGGGAAACACAAATCAAAACCACAATGAGACACCACCACACACCAGTCAGAATGGCTAAAATTAACAACTCAGGAAACAACAGCTGTTGGCAAGGATGCGGATAAAGAGGAACCCTCTTACACTGTTGGTGGGAATGCAAACTGGTACAGCTACTCTGGAAAACAATATGGAGGTTCCTCAAAAAGTTGAAAATAGAGCTACCCTAAGACCCAGCAATTGCACTACTAGGTATTTATCCAAAGAATACAAACATAATGATTGGAAGGGAAACCTGTACCCCAATGTTTATAGCAGAAACGTCCACAATAGCCAGAATATGGAAAAAGGCCAGATGTCCGTTGACAGATGAATGGATAAAGAAAAAGTGGTATATATATTATATGGAATATTACTCAACCATCAAAAAGAATGAAATCTTGCCATTTGCAATGACGTGGATGGAACTAGAGGATATTATGCTAAGCGAAATAAGTCAGAGAAAGACAAATATCAGATTATTTCACTCATATGTGGAATTTAAGAAACAAAACAGATGAACATAGGGGAAGGGAAGAAACATAAAATAAGACTAAATCAGAGAAGGAGACAAACCATAAGAGACTCTTAACTATAGGAAACAAACTGAGGGTTGCTGGAGAGGAGGTGGGTGGAGGAATAGGGTTACCTGGGTGATGGACATTAAGGAGGGCACTTGAAGTAATGAGCACTGGGTGTTACATGCAACTGATGAATCACTAAGCACTACCTCTGAAACTAATAATATACTATATGTTAATTAATTGATTTTAAATTAAAAAATAAAAAAGAAAATACAACAAGAAAAAAAAGAAAGCACAGTGGAAGGAAAGAAGAAAGGAAGGAGGGAGGGAGAGCCACTACTGAAAAAAATGTAGGGCAAACTGCAGGAAATGTTTAATATCTAAGAGAATGAGACTTTCCCATTTTGTTTCAGGTTTCTAGTTCAGTTTAGCTATAAAAGCCAAAATAGGAAGATGATCTGGTACCTTTTCTATGTGTTCTAGTCATGACTTTAAATACCATCTCTATGCCAACAACTCTCATATTTATATCTCTAGTTCATACTTCTCTTCCAAATTTCGATATAACCCAAATCTTCATGGATATCTAATATCTATCTTACATTCAACATATGCTGAATTTCTCTCTCCAAATCTGTTATAGTCATGCCCTCCCATAACTCATTTAATGAGAATTTCAAATTATCTATTCCTCAGGCAAAAATAAATGGAGTCATTTTTGAATATGCTTTTTTTCCTTTTAATCATAACCCACATTCAAATTCTTAGAGAATCATGTTGGATCTACCTTAACGATATATACAGAATCCAACTTTTCTGACCACTGCTGTTAATACCATGGTCTTTATCACCATTATCCCTCTCTTGGGTTACTACAATCGATTCCCTATATCTCCATTGCCCCCTACAATCTATTCTCAAAACACTTGCCAGAAAGTTCCTTCTAACATGAAAGTCAGGTCAAGCAATGCCTCTTCTCAAAACCCTGCAATGGTTCCCATTTCCCTCAGAGTGAAAATCTTCCTGAGATGCTCTTTCTTTAGATAACATGACTCATTTTCTCATCTCTATCAAGTAAATGTCACCTTTTCTAGAAATAAATCATTTAAATAGCAACTCTACCCTCCTCTAGCACTTTCTTATTTCACTTTACCTTTGCTTTTATCCATACCATTCTTCACTTTCTAACATGCAACTTACTTATTTATTACATTTATAGTTTATTATTTGTCTCTACCAGCTGGACCATAAATTCTATCAGAACAGGAATTTTTCTTTTGTTCACTGTTTTAATTCCCAGTGTTAAGAATGGTGCCTGACACATAGCACATGATCAAATGTTAAATAAATAAAGGTGAAAGTAAGTCAGGTGTTGTCTAAGGAGAATTGAGAATTCCATAGTAGACATCTGGCACCAGGGAGCAGCTGATGGAGAACTTCTTGCTTCTCCATAGCAGAGACAAGGCCTTTTACTTCCCAAATCACCAGCATTGTGCATTACATCATGATTTAAAAATAAGTGTTGAATCACTATATTGTATATCTGAAACTAATATTATACTGTATGCTAACTAACAGGAATTTAAATAAAAACTTGAAAAAAAAGGGGGCACCTGGGTGGCTCAGTTGGTTAAGCGACTGCCTTCAGCTCAGGTCATGATCCCAGAGTCCTGGGATAGAGCCCCACATCGGGCTCCCTGCTCCGCGGGAAGCCTGCTTCTCCCTCTCCCACTCTCCCTGCTTGTGTTACCTCTCTCACTGTCTCTCTCTCTGTCAATTAAATAAATAAAATCATTAAAAAAAACTTGAAAAAACAAAGAGAAAAAAATAAGTTGTCATTAAATGATTATGGAATAAAGTTAGGGTCCATAGGTGATAGAAAACTATTGATGTCCTTGAAAAGAAAGCCCTAATGCAAAAAAAGCATTTATGAAAACATAATCCTGTCAATCTCTTGTAGCAAAGAATGAAGAAAAAACACAAGGTTCATTAAAACTAATTCTGTCTCCAATTGAATCTGAGCTTAGCTTTCTTTCGATGGCCTGGTCAACATGCACTTTTATAATAATTTGTCATAGCTCAAAACCAAAACCAGCAACAAACAAACAAACAAATAAAAAGCATCCTGATTAATTCCATTTATAGGAAATTCTGGAAAAGGCAACACTATATATAGGAACAGAGGCCAGACTGGTGATTGCCAGGGGTTAGGGATAGGAGAAAAGTCTGACTACAAAGGGTCTGATTTCTATTTGCAGTGGTGGCTACAACATCTTTGTATTTTTTAAAACTCATCGAACTATATACCAGAAAAAGTGAATACCACTGTATGTAAATTTTCTAAATGACATTCCCCATTTACAAGATACTGCTGATGCTCTGCTGAAATCTAAGCTGTAAGGCTACACACTCATAAATTTGAAAGAAAGTGGAAGCTTAATGGTCCCTGGGCTCCTTATGATGTTTGCATTGAGCATCTTTAGACAACTAGGGAGGGCTCCTCTGGGTCTAGATATTTACATTTGTCCAGTCATGCACTATTTGGCAGTGAAAAGTTCTGGGTATGTGTTTGCTCTAAGGTGTCATTTATTATAGCCTCCCCAGCCTGTCACTTCCACATTTGTGCATCAGCTAACAAACAAGAGACCTACACAAAAGTCACACCTATGGGTCTTTGTTTTCCCAACAGGCCTGCTGATCTAATAACTGCGTGAGACTAGATCTGTTTTCCCTTTACAAGACTTACCTACTCATGAATTAGATGCTTCATTCTTTTACAGGAGAACATTATCTTGGAGTAGCATTCAGTCCTTGGATTACTGGTTTAAAGAACGAGCTTCTTTCTGCTTTTTACTATCCCTACCTCACCATCACCCTGCATTTTTGTTTTACTCTAATCCCCAGTTCATAGGATGTATTATTCATGTTCAAGTAAACTCCATCTTGGAATTTTTAAAGTTATCATATTAATTATTATGATAATACCTTATCTTTAATATGTATCTTAAAGTTTACCATATACTTTTATCTGTGTGGCATCTTTTAATTTTTATTGTAATCAATTAAGTTCACAGGCAGGAAGTATCATTTCCAGTTTAAAAATAAGAACAGAGACTCAAAGTGGTTAAATAACTTTCCCGAGGTCACATGGCCCATCAGAGGCAGGGCAGGGATTAGATTCCTGTTATGCGTAAGGGATCAGTAATTCTCATTTCTCTTACAAAAAAATGAATTCTCACACCATTTGATGCCACTCTGAAACCTATCAGCATATAATCATGTTCTTTCTCACCTTGTCCTTTAAAAGATTGATGAATACTAAATTATATAGACATTTGACTCAAATATCCTATGAAATTCCATGGGCAATTCAACTTAAAACACTGCACTTGCATTATTTCCACTACCAAGGGACCCTCTTGTAAGTACACCTTAATATCTCCTAGTCACCAATATATCACCTATTTTCTAAGTTGCCCTGTAGAATTTTTACCGATTGCATAATTTTAAATCAACATGACATGCCAACTATGGTTCCCTCCAGTTTTAGGTGCCTGTTTTTGGCACATGTCTTTGACACCCTGTGAAGTATTAGCTTGGGAAGCTTAAAAGGCAATGAAGTTCTCATTGAAACAGTTTCATCAATAAGAGAGTGACTCTTTTTGGAAAGAGCAGACTGTATTAGGGCCTTGCGTCTCCCACTGGCCCCTTGGAGCCCCTGCCATGCAGAGAAGGCAATCCTGTCATAGGCAGGTCTTCTAATAGGTAGGGCTGTGGTACTGCACCTCAGGCCCATGCTCCAAATTCAAGCCACAACTACTTGCCATTTCCCAATTATACTGCATTTTAGCCTTTGCATAGGCTGTTCCCTCTACCTGGATTACTTTTCTCTCACTTGTCCTAGGGACTTGACAGACACTTCCATTTACTTTTTTAAAAATTATTATGTTATGTTAGTCACCATACAGTACTTCATTAGTTTTTTGGGGTTTTTTTGTTTGGTTTGGTTTGGTTTTTTTGCAGTCTGCACCATATTTATTTTAAACTTTCTACCTTGGATTCATCTACCTCCTTGTGGCAGTGGCAACTTGATCCTGCTTTGGATGTAAGTCATCTCTTCTCTATCCCATATATATATATTTTAATTTTATTATGTTATGTGAATCACCATACATTACATCATTAGTTTTTGATGTAGTGTTCCATGATTCATTGTTTGCGTATAACACACAGTGCTCCATTCAGTATGTGCCTTCTTTAATACCCATCACCAGGCTCACTCCCCCCACCCCCTCCTCTCTGAAACCCTCAGTCTCTTTCTCAGAGTCCATAGTCTCTCATGGTTTATCTCCCCCTCCGATTCCCCCCATTTATTTTTCCCTTCCTTCTCCTAATGTCCTCCATGATATTCCTTATGTTCCACATATAAGTGAAACCATATGATAATTGACTTTCTCTGCTTGACTCATTGCACTTAGCATAATCCCCTCCAGTTCCATCCATGTTGATGCAAATGATGGCTATTCATCCTTTCTGATGGCTGAGTAATATTCCATTGTATATATGGACCACATCTTCTTTATCCATTCATCTGTTGAAGGGCATCTTGGCTCCTTCTACAGTTTGGCTATTGCGGACATTGCTGCTGTGAATATTGGGGTGCATGTGGCCCTTCTTTTCACTACATCTGTAT
>NC_138369.1:98565397-98652705 GCF_054177405.1 Leptonychotes weddellii | reverse complement strand
GGTGTGAGGTGGTATCTCAATGTGGTTTTGATTTGAATTTCCCTGATGGCTAATGATGTTGAACATTTATTCATGTGTCTGTTACCATTCATGTCTTCTTTGGAGAAGTGTCTGTTCATGTCTTCTGCTAGTCAACAAAACAAAGAGGCAACCCACAGAATGGGAGAAGATATTTGCAAATGACATTACAGACAAAGGGCTGGTATCCAAGATCTATAAAGAACACCTCCATTTACTTTTATGGGGGTCTGCAGAGGTGGGAAGTACTATACCAAGTGCTATGTATAATGACAGTCAGTGGAGCACCCAAGCATGTGCAACAAAAATTTCTAATCTGACTGCCCTTACCCTCTTAACTCCCTCTCCCTGGGCTCTGTGTTTGCTGCCATTACAGCATTTTTTGGATCCTGCTTTTGTACTAAATCAAGCCCCTTCTAACTCTGTTCTTTGGCTGTTATTCAAACATGAACATTTCCCAGATACCAACTTTAATCCTTCAAAGTTGGTTCAAATACCACCACTCCCACCCTCCCACCCCAGCAGAAGCCCCCTTCGGTCTATCCCCTGGCGGGGAGCAAAATCAGTCGTTCTTACTCTGTCTCCTGTGAACATCTGCACATGAGCCTTCATAGCACTCTTACCTCAGTCCTTAGTTCATTATAGCTTGTAACCCTGCTGGAAGGTGAGATTCTAAGGGTAGGAGCTGTGTTGTATTTACCTGTGTTTTCTCTACATATCCAGGACAGTACCTGGTGCTTAGCAAATTCTCAATAAATGTGTCTTGCTTCAGTAAATAAATAAATACTATTTTAGTACTTCTTAAGAGGGTTTTATGCATATTGACGTAATAGACAAACTAAAAACTAAAAACAAAGAACTCCAATGAAGTAAAAATGCTGACTCCAAAAACAGGATGAATGGAACACTTTGGTTCCAGAAAATTCCCTATCAGAATTCATTCATAACCTTTGGTTAGATATTTGAGCCACCCTAGTCTACACAGTAATTTTTCCCTTGAAACAATCTGTTCCAAAGGGCAATAGTTACCGTCCTCTCATTGATAAAACTCACCTGAGTCTATCTTGACTGCTTATCCAGTTAGTCTGTGTTTGTGTATATGTCACATGTATGTGTGTGTGTGTGTGTGTATTGTGCCAAACCCATTATTTGAACAATACATATTTCCCTAAAATTTCAGTTATTATCAGCAATCTTGATACATGTAAGAAAAGAGAACTTTATCCTCAGTCTATTCTGTGTTTTTACATGTGGACATCTGATAATCTCTTAGCAGGTTCTGTGGGGTCTCTTTCATGACATATATTTTCTTAGCTTTATTTTAATAACATAAACCACCATTGTGAGACAGTGAAACATTATGAATGCAAGTGATATTCAATTATAGGAAAGCTGTCTCTCCATCCTAAAACAAGTCTCTCTCTCTCTCTCTCCTTTTAAAAAACTCATTCAACAAATATGTGTTAAGGTGTTTTATCTTAAATTTGATCTAACCCAATTCAAATAATGGGAATGCAGTGAAATTATGGGAAAGGAACACAAAAAACTGGGTTGATTGTCTGGATTTATTTTCCTTTAGATATTCAATTTGCTTTAAAAGAATTGAATTCATTTGCCATGTTCTCTTTGGGAAGCATTGTGAGAAGTATAATTTAGAACTGCTCTCTCTTTTGCATGGTCTCTGCAAGACATAAAGGGGGCTCACAATGCATGCTTCTACTATAATGAGGGCTCTGTTCTGTTTGCCTCTATGTGAATTGCTCCTTCAGACAGAAAGTTAAAAACTATGAGTCAAAATGCTCTCAGGGCCTAAACTACTCCTAGGGAGTAAACTGGGCATCTTTGGATGCTTAACTCTTTCAGACCCTAAGACACATTTTCTTTTAAAGTTGCTAATCACTCAAGAAACTTGATTCTATTGTCAAAGTTGTCTAATTAGCTAACGAGGGGTAGGTAAGTTCACGATCTCTTTAGTCTAATTTTTTCCATATTAAAATGCCTAATTCAAACTCTAGCGACAAAATCAAAAATTTTGTCAGGTTTCTCTGTCTACTACTCTCAAGATAGAAGTAGCAACAGGGACTTGCTAAATAGCAACCAGTACCCTCCAAAACAAAACAAAGAATCCCCACCAAAGCCTGAACATTGACCTACCAGTCTGAAGGAATTAACTGGTTTCATTATAAAAGAGAAGGCAGACTGGCATGGCCAAGAAGGACATGGTTTCAGTGAGTATGTTGAGATTCTTTCATTGCCTACAAAAACGTATTCCAGGGGTAGCATAGGACTAAACAATAAAGTACTCAACTCTAAGAGGAATTTTTTTGAAGAACAGACTGGCCTTCACTAAAGAATTCCGAATTAAACTACTCTCAGTTTCTAAAATAAGCAGTGAAAAAAATGACTTCGTGAAGCAGTAGTAAAAAGAGTAGTACTGTCACAAGGTTTGTAATCTCCCTAAAGAAATTCTAATTTAAATTGTCCAGGTCAAATTTATCCTCATCAGCAAAAATATAGTAAGGTGGGAAATGGCAGAGATTTGGAAACATGGGAGGATGGGGGGAAGGGTGTTGGTGGGTAGGTTGGAGGGTTGCACAGAAGAGGGGCCAGGAATTATTAAGACTAGGGGATGGAGAAACATGGATGGGACTGGAGGGGATTATGCTAAGTGAAATAAGTCAAGCAGAGAAAGTCAATTATCGTATGTTTTCACTTATTTGTGGAACATAAGAAATAGCACGGAGGACATAGGAGAAGGAAGGGAAAAATGAAGGGGGGGAATCGGAGGGGGAGACGAACCATGAGAGACTATGGACTCCAAGAAACAAACTGAGGGTTTTAAAGGGGGGGTGCGTGGGGGATGGGTTAGCCCAGTGATGGGTATTAAGGAGGGCACGTACTGCATGGAGCACTGGGTGCTATACAAAAACAATGAATTGTGGATCACCACATCAAAAACTAATGATGTATTGTATGGTGACTAACATAACATAATAAAATTAAATTAAATTTAAAAAAAAGAGTAGGGGATGGAGAAATTCTTTCTCCAAGAAACTACATATAATTTTGAATGCAGGATAAATACTGAGTACCAGAAGCACAATAGATGTTTATCAAATTTCTATTTCATGAATCTGAGGAAATTGATTTTCAGATTTCTGAGCACACAGCTATCTGATCTTATACAGCATCACCTTCTTGTGCACTAATGACTAAGATAGATGTCCCCAGCCCTGGCTGTTTTGATCTAGTCATTTCCTTGTTTTTGATCTGAAACAGTAATGGTTTGGGGGGGTTCAATGCAAGAGAGACATTATATTGGAAAGAGTGTCATTGATTTATGCCCTCTAACAGACTTCCAGGGAGTAAATTATGAGGTCCCTTTTCATCCTTTTCGAGGACTTGTTCAGTTTCTTTAAATACTTCCCCAGTAAATTCAGGAAGTGTATGTGTGAGCTTGTATGCCTGTGTGTATGTATAAATGCATCTAATCCATACTGTCCAGCCTGGATTGTTGCAATGTCTACAGGGCAGGACAACTCCAGAGAGCTGATGATGTGACCCAAAGCCTCCCTTACCCTGTAAGCTGGGTACAATTGTAGCAGATCTAGCAGATTTGGCAAAGGTTTTATCAATAAACACAGACAAAAGCAAAATTGACCCTTAGGAAGCAATGGATTCAGTCTTGCCAATCTGTTTACAATTAGCATGTTATCAGGACAGAAAAGGCAAGAAGTTCTTCCAATAGAATCCATTTCTCTCTGTGGTTCCTTTCTTTAAATATTGCCCTGAAGAATCAAAATAGTCTTATTTTCCTACCTAACATAGTTCTAGTACTAGATGTGAAATAAATGCTGCAAGTTAATTTCTTATAAATAGCTATTGTGTTTAGCATGCATAAAGTTTTAAAATGCTAGCCCTCGTAGTTCTTTTAGTATAGTTTTCCCATTTTCCCCCACCAGACTTGAAAGCGAGGGTACCCTGGCCTCAATATTATTTCTTCAATTTAATTTTAAATCACTGTTAAGCCATTTTCACATGTGCTCTTTCCTCAGGAGAAAAACACTTTACATTCTTCAAACTTTTAATAAGAAGAATGTTATAGAAGTCTAGTTTATAAAATTTAAAGCATGACCATGAGAGACTATGGACTCTGAGAAACAAACTGAGGGTTCTAGAGGGGAGGGGTTGGGGGGATGGGTTAGCCTGGTGATGGGTATTTTTTTTTAAAGATTTTATTTATTTATTTGACAGAGAAGGAGACAGCGAGAGAGGGAACACAAGCAGGAGGAGAGGAAGAGGCAGGCTTCCCGCTGAGCAGGGAGCCTGATGCAGGACTCGATCCCAGGACCCTGGGATCATGACCTGAGCCGAAGGCAGACGCTTAACGACTGAGCCACCCAGGCGCCCCAGCTTGGTGATGGGTATTAAAGCAGACACATATTGAATGGAGCACTGGGTGTTATATGCAAACAATGAATCATGGAACACTACATCAAAAACTAATGATGTAATGTATGGTGATTAACATAATAAAATAAAATTTAAAAAAATTTAAAGCATGAAATGAAGTTTTCTTCTTTCCTGAAATAACCATTGAGAAATTTCAGAAGCATCTTTCTGAAAGACAATATGCACTGTCTCTCTTCATAGTATTCAGGGGGAAACTCTTACGAATTAATGCAGTGATAAATACTGCAGATATAGCCTCTAGATATATAGTAGCATGATATTTCTAATTAGGATGCAGCAAGATTCTCAAACATAAAATTATCTTATATTAAGAGTCAAAATTAGAATAACTTGTATTAAAGGTTATACTAACTGTAACATCAACCCATTGCCATTGTGTGTTTTCAGTAAAAGCTGACTAAATTTATTTTTTTTTAGAAAGTAATGAAATTATGGACTGAATCTAGTTGAAATAACAGATTTGTTTTTAGTGTTGTAAGTCAGTGAGTAGCAGAGTTTTTCATTCAATTTTGCTGTTGTTTAGAAGTTCATGGGAAATTAAAACAAATAAAAATTTAAAATAAATTTAGTGCTAACAGTTGGTTCTCATAAAATGCAATTCACTGGGAAATGAAACAATTTGTAACTTTTAGATTCATTGTTAAACTAGTAAAAGTTATCCTAAATTAAATCAATGAAGTATCCAACAAATATTTATTGAATACCTACTTTGTGTACAGCAGAGTAGAAGGTGGTATTTAATGGAATTGATGTTGCATTTCTTCTGAATCAAAATTTACTTCAGATTCCCCATTTGGTTTTAGTTTACTAGACAGAAGATAAATAAAATACATTTTGGGTGGAGAATCTATTCTCATTTACTACAAAGACCGCCTTGATGAAGTAAATGCTAAAATATCTGTACTTAAGATCTCTCTCTTTTTTTAACTTTGTACCAGTAAATTAAAATCTGTATATGCTCAGCTCTGTAGAGCTGTAAGTGCAGGAAAGTCTCAGGAACTGTTCACAGTGGATACATCAATTCTTCCAGTGGTTTTCTGAGAGTCCTTGGGTCTCTAAAGAGCTGATATGATGTTTTTCTCACCCAGATCTAATTTTGAAATATTGTACAGATATGTTTTAAAATTTTTTATATCTTTATATAAGGTACTTTCTCTTAATCAATGTTGGATTTTTTAAAAAATAAAATAAAAAAAACCTTGAAAATATTCATCAATTTTTTTCCAACAAATTCCAGATAAAAACATCAGGTAGTCTTATTTTGAAAATAAACATTTAAAATATTAAGTTCATTGTAAGGAAAATACTAATTTTCCCCAGTTATTTTTTTCAACATCACCATTTTTAATTAAAAGTGAGGGGAAAAAAATCAAAACAGACCGTCAAGTTTAGTAGACCTAATTTTACATTTTGGATAAATAATTACAATACAATCAAAACTTTTTACTACACCAATCTCTGATTTTACACATGAAATATTTCCACCATTAGCTTCATAAATTTATTTAAAGAAAAACAAAGATAGCTTAAACTATATGAGATATTGTGTCATGGCAGAACAAATATAAGCTTTGAGATGGAAAGGAGCTGGGTTTTAATCTCAACTTCCCCACTTTCTTGTTTCTCTGAGTTTCAATTTCCTAACTTTGTAGAGTTATTATGAGATTAAAATGAGATGATATTAAATGCAGTGATATATGTAAAGCATCTAAGAGCCAAGCACAAAGTGCTTAATGAATGGCAGCTATTAAGTTAGCATGGGGTGCAATTGAGAGTCTGGATTTTGGAATTCTGAGGAGCTTTATTTGGATGCAATACTTAATGGGTGAATACTTCTAGACAAATCAGTTTAGCTTTCAAAACTTCCACTTGCTTTATTTAAAACAGAATAGTAGTACTTGCAGAGTTTTGAAGATTATTAAGTAATAATAGCATATAAAGCACATCTCCTATGAATTTTATGTCTAGCGTGAGCTTAGTATGATTTATCTACTCTACTGTAGATGGCATTTGGATAGTCACAAAAAGTGCTGCTACAAACATTCTCATATATGTCTTTTGCTGCACATACACATGAATTTCTATTAAGTAAATCCTAGGAGTGGGGTTGCTGGGTAATGCGATGGGTGTAGCACAGTGATAGCCATGTAGTGGGTGATCATTAAATAATAGCTAGTAATATAGTTTGATAGTGGTATTCAGATTTCCAGGGTTGACAAAATGGGAAAAATATTTGTCAAAAAAACAAAACAAAACAAAACAAAACCCTGCAAATACTTAATAGAGGAAGGGGATAACAATACCTTATGTATGTGCATGTAACATTACAATTCTGTGTTTACTCTATGATCAGGCAATCTAAAATAACAAACAAGCAAGAAAATAAGTAAGTAAATATTATAGGGTTCCAGTCCACTAGACCCAACTCTCTTCATTCTAACACAGAAAATGTCCCTTTTGTAGGACATGTGAGCTTTAGACTATGGTGGACCCTTCATAAACAGTGACAAGTATTACATTCATGTATGTCCTGGCAAAGGACAGTGAAGTCATTCAGCTTTTTCAATACATAAACTTGGACGTCTAAAACATTCTTCAGGAAAATAGTCCTCTCTTGCTGTCTATGTGATGTTAAAATCACACATATAAAAACAAAAATATTCAGGCAAACTGGCTGTTCAACATTCTATCCACAGATTCTATTGTTTTGCTGATTTACATTAAAAAACAAAAAGTTTAGTAAAACCAGTGTGGCATGGAGAGGCAGCATTACCCAGCATTTTTTTTTTTTTTTTTGGACAATGCGAAAACCTCCTTAATTTGCAGGCTAAGTGCTATTCCATGGAATCATTTATACACTGTCAAAATTAGGATCAGGGCTCACAGAGTCAGAGGAAAGGTGGCTAGGATGTGTTGGTAAAGTTTAACAGGTCAAGTTTCCAATTACACTGCTTAATTCTGTAAGAATCAGTCTTCTAGAAAGAATTGAACCCTTCCTTGCCTATCATCTTCAAGCCTAACCCTCTGTTTAAGTATTAGGAAGATGAGGTTTAGAGATGTAAATTATTGACCTAAACACCCCAGTAGGTAGTGGCCCCGAGACTGGAGCCCAGGTGCCTTGACTCTCACGCTTTTGCTTTTTCTATTAAATCACACATAATTGGGGCACCTGGGTGGCTCAGTTGGTTAAGTGTCTGCCTTCCGTTCAGGTCATGATCCCAGGGTCCTGGGATAGAGCCCCGTGTCAGGCTCCCTGCTCAATGGGGAGCCTGCTTCTCCCTCTCCCTCTGCTGCTCCACTTGCTCGTGTGTGCGCACTTTCTCTCTCTCTCAAATAAATAAATAATCTTTTAAAAAATTAAATAAATCGTACATAGTTGTCTATGATAGTAAAGTAAGGGCATATAGGTAATAACTCAATGTTAATAAAAGCAAGAACAGTTTTAATAGTAATACCTCACATTTTCTCAACCTTTATCCATGCCAGGCACTGGAGTGGGCACATGACATACATTATCTCCCTTCGTTCATAGAACAGCCCCACTGATTGGCATTATAGTTACTACTTTTTTCAAGATGAGCAGAAGGATTTTAAAGAACTTACCCAAGGTCACAGAATCAATAAAAAGCAGAGCCAAATTGATACCCAGTTCTGTCTGACTCCACTGAGGGACTCTTGGCCACCTCCTAATGCAGAATAATACTTGCAGAGTTAGATTATTAAAGTAAGTATAAAACACCTTCCCTATCTCTATCTTCACTTACACTTAAAAATGTGAACATACCCTCCACGATATGGGTGAAAACATAGGTGCTATCTGTTACCACTGGTGAAAAATAAATGAGCTTCTGGAAATTTGGTTAACACACCAATCATCGCCAATCTTGAAAAATATAGCTCCAGGGATGAATGTTATCTTTGCAGTAAAAAAGATGGCATTCATTTAAATAAAATAGAAGGCTCTTGCTCTATAATATCCCAATTCCACGACAGTCACCTGTCATTAACTCAGCACATAACTCTTTCATTCAGGCTGAATAATGTTCTGGAAAAGGCAGCCAGACTACTTAAACATTCATACCTATATTGGGTATGAATTCATTTTTTCAACCACTGAGCACTCATTCCTTATGGACAAAAAGAGTAAGATATGAATGAAATATGTATTGAGGAAGGAACTATTTCCCCAGGACAGTTCAAAGTAGGGGGAAAGCACCGTAGTAATTTCCTTGCAATTGCATAGTTCCTTTGCTTATTAAATTTTGAAGAGCTTATCAATTTGGAATAGAACCTAAAGAGTTTATGTTTCATAATTTTACTTTATTGCTGAAATATTTATGCAAATATTCAGTGTAGGAAGATGCTGCCAGATGGAAATGCAATAGTTGTGGAATTCTTCCTGGCATTTCCGACAGAATATATAATACTGAATCGCTTTATGCTAATGTTTTGCAATGGAATACATTTTTTATAGCTACTTTGAAATGCAAATTTAAAAGATCTGAACACTTTAGAAATCATGCCAATGCAAAGTAAACTAATATAAAAAGTAGGAGTTAGATAGATAAATTACAGCAGTGTCATATCAACTGCATTTTGGTAAAAGTAATGAGCCATGTCTTTATAGCCTTTGTGTAAATACACTTTAATATTTAGAAGTAAAACTGTGTTTTGGCAAGATTAATGTTAACTAACCTCAAGATATATGTGACATCTGTCAAATATCTAACTTCTAATCTAAAAGGTACACTTAAAGATATTTAACTTTCCTACTCCCCCTTCTCACACTATTTTCATCATTGATAAATTCTGTGATGTGGGGTATGTGGTATCTTTGCTGCATCCAAAATTCAATAGAAAATTTAAGGCATGTGTCACAAATGAATTTGAGTTATAAGGGGATTAAATTTTTATTATTATTGAAAATCTTTAAGTCTGAAATTTGTTAAGTTTCTATTACTTGTCAATCAATTTTATCTCACTATGTTATAAAACCTTGTAAGAATCAATGCAATATCTTAACCTTGTCGTTTCTTAAAATTGTGGTCAGAAGCTCAGTGTTTAAATACCAAAACATTCTTTAAAAGACACTAGAAAGAACAATTTTCTCATTGACTCTATTAAACAATTTTCTCTTTTCAAATTGGGATATATTCCATCACAGGATTTTAAATAAAACAACATCTTGTTTTGAAAGTTATGGTTGTTTTTGACAATGCCTTCAATTTATATTCTCATTTTTAGAGCTATTTTGAACATGACTCAGGAACTGAATCTGGGCAAGAAAAAGGAAACTGTGAGTGTCTCATGAATAATTAAAATTATAAATGGTTAAAATAACTATTTAGGTTCATTTAAGATCCCAAAATACCTGGACCATTTTCTCTTTTGCTTCATTCATCCTCAGTCTCACAGAGGATATTAAAAAACAAACAACATCAACGCCATGGGGTTTTTTTTGCACAGTAGAATATCAAATCCAAGAAAAGCAATTTTTGTTGAATTCACTATTAATAAAATATATTATGCTATTTGACCATTACAAATTGTCTTAATTGTCATTATTCCATTCATTCTTTACAATTATTATAGGAGGTGGGTACTATTATGTGTTTTCAGTTAGGGAAATAGACTCCTAGAGGTTAACTGGCTCACCCAAGTCACACATCCAGGGAATGCTACTGCTGGTTTCTTCTGATACTTAAACTTTGATAATTTAGGCTTGGCTTAAGTACGTGCTGCAATTGTGAATTAGAATGCTCAGCGTTAATTTCATTCTGCCACTCTAACCAGGGAGAAATTCTTTGGAACAACTACTATCCTCTGGTCTACCTTGTTTTCTCTCAGTATAGTCTATACAGATAGGACATACTTACTATAGTCTAGTATAGTATACTAAACACAGTACTATCATATGGTAATATATATACTTACTACAATATATATATATATATATATATATATATATATATATATATATACTTACTACAGTAAGTACATGTGGAACACGTGAAATATTTGTATTTGTGGAGGACAGAGCTTGTGAGGAATTCAGATTTGGTCATGAAGCCAGTGAGGTATAAGGCTTTGGAAAAAAGTAAGGGAGGAACAGTATTATTCCTCCCATCCTCCTTTACCGGAAGCCCTGTAAGTGAAACCCTGTCCAGCAGTATTTCTTGGCTCTGAGGCCTAGCACTCAAATGTGATCCTGCATTTGCAAAATTAAATCTGATATTGCAGGGGTTATATTTATTAACAAAAGCACTAGTACATGCATTAAAGTTTTACACAAAAATCTTACTCATCCCATTAGAATTTCTGGGTGAATATCTGTATGACACATTCACTAATGCCAATGACTATGCCCCTATACACCTACTTACCTCACTTAGAAAGGAGTGCTGTGGGCAGTTATTTTTTATAATAAAATTGCTATTCTCTGTAACTCACAAACTCAAGCTAATCAAAAATGAATCATGTGGCTTCCAACACATTTGAGGTAAATTAGGAATCACCATCTGGCAGAGAACTTCTCGTCTTAAAATTGCTCTCTCCTTTTTTAATTAAAATGTGTTTTAATTAAAAATAGACATGTCAAGAAGCACTGTATATCAATTACATGACTGACAATATGCTTTCATTTTTTTTTTAAAACATATGAACCAGAAATGGTATGTCATGGTTTCTCTCAAGAGAAACTGTAAAATATAGGAGGAGAGAGAGTTAGAGAGAGAGGGAGAGAGAGTTGCTACTAGAAGCCATTTCAGCTTTATCAAAATCCAACCAAATCTTTTCTTGAATATTTTATTTCTTAAAGAAAACATTGAAAGGGTGTTTATCCCTCATTTTTTGACAAAACTAATAGTGTTTTTCATTCACTCTGTATCATCAGTGGTTTCAGAAAATTTCTCAAATGTTCTTAGCCAGCTTCCTCTTAAGTGATCTGGGATATTCCAAGACCTATGATGATGTTAATCTTGACCACCTGGTTGAAGTAGTGTTTGTCAGGTTTCTCCACTATAAAGTTACTCCTCCCTCTGACCCCCCCATCTTTTTTCCCCTTTATTGGAAACCAAGATGAAACTCAATTTTTATTTATGTATATATATGTTTTTACATAACTCACCTTGCTTAAAAATAATTTTAAAGCATTGAAGCATCTGTGTGGATTAGTCAGTTAAGCCTTTGGCTTCGGTCATGATTCCAAGGTCTTGGGATCACGCCCCACATCGGGCTCCCTGATCAGTGGGGAGCCTGTTTCTCCCTCTTCCTCTGCCCCTCTCCCCCACTCCTTCTCTCTCTTGCTCTGCTCTTTCTCTCTCTCAAATAAATAAATAAAATCTTTAAAAAAATAATGTTAAAGCCTTATTAGAGTTATTTTCCAAATAGCAGCAGATCTTTTATTTAAAAATTAAAGAATTGATAAAAAACATTTAAATTTTATCCATAAAACAGAAACTCCACTTAATAATTTATTATATACTTCAATTTCCATTCTACATAGGACCTGTGATATATACACACCTTCACTGCATAGATTGATAATAATGCAATGCAATGTTGATAATAACAAAGGAAAGCATTCTACCCATAGCATTGCATAAGCAATATGTGATAGATTGAAATTGGTTTAGAAATATCCTCTTGAAACGGATTGTGGTCGCTGGGGTGGGGAAGGAGCTGTGGTCAGAGACAAGGGCAAGAAACAGACTAACACACAGGGAAGAACATGCAGAAAACAAATCCCCATTGCAGTTAGCTGGAAAAGCAAGAGAGGCGAATTTCATGAGTTCTTGCAACCAATGGGGCTTAAGTTCTGGAGTTCTAAAGGTCAGAGGCTTGGCTCAGAGAGAGCCCAGAGACATTGGGGCTGCTCTTGGAGAGAAGGCAGGCAAACAGTCCATGAAAATACAGTGTAGAAACAGTGACCTAAAGAGCACCTGGGGCTCACGATGGGGAGGTTATTTGCTCATCTCAGAGCATGTCCCTGAAAGAAAGAATTCACAGAGAAACCCCTCCTGGAACAAAGGGAATGCCAGGTGCCGTTTCCCTCCCCCAACCCCTTAAGATAAACACAGAGCCACTTGCAGGAACTAGCACAGTGCTGACACTCACTACCTAATTTGCTTACACCAAGCCCTGCCCCCCACCCTCCTGTGGAACCACCCTTCCCAGTCATGCTTGCCTCAGTCCCAGCACAGGGAGCCCCTCTCCCAGAAGACTGGCCAAAATCCCTGCCCACCACATGTTTCCCAACCTGAGAGTTTTGCAGGGCCTGAGTTCTGGCAGTTGTGGTGACAAGTCTCATTCCACAGCAGACCAGAGCACACCTAGTTAAAACATGCCACATTCAGGCCAGGAACCAAATACTGCCCATGACAGGCATTAAGAGTCTCTGCAGATAACTAGTCTGAAGGATAAAGCAGCCAGGTCACAACAGCAGAGCATACACAGCACACTTTGGAGACACTCCCTGAAATGCCAGGTCCTGGAGAACAGGGGAACACTACACTGCAGGGCATTTATAAGGCCATTAACCTCAAGAACAGAAGTACCTGACTTTCCTAACACCCAGAAACATGCACAAAGACTTAGAAAAAATGAGAAGACAGAGGAATTTGTCCCAAATGAAAGAAGAGCACAAGGCCATGGCCAGAGATCTAAGTGAAACAGATGTAAGTAACATGCCTGATGGAGAATTTAAAGCAATGATTATAAGGATACTCAGTAGACTTGAGAAAAGAGTGGTGGACATCAGTGAGACCCTTAACAGAGAGATAAGGAATAACATAGCAGAGATAAAGGTCTCAATAAATGAAATGAGAAACATGCTTGATAGAATGAACAGCAGGCTGGAAGAAGCAGAGGAATGAATTAATGACCTAGAAGACAAAGTAATGGAAAGTAATCAAGTGGAACAAGAGAGAAAAAAGAATTATGCAAAACAAGAATAGATTTAGGAAACTCAGTGACTCTAGCAAATGTAATAACATTCTTATTATAGGAGTCCCAGAAGAAGAAAAGCGGTAAAAGGGGGCAGAAAATTTATCTGAAGAGATAATACCTGAAAACTTCCCTAATCTGGGGAAGAAAACAGATATCTAAATCCAAGAGGCACAGAGAACACCCAACAAAATCAACAAAAGCAGATCTGCACCAAGACATATTATAATTAAAATGGCAAAATATAGTGATAAAGAGGTGGCTGGGTGGCTCAGTTGGTTAAGCGTCTGCCCTCAGCTCAGGTCATGATCCCAGGGTCCTGGGATTGAGCCCCATGTCTGGCTCCCTGCTCAGTGGGAAGCTTATCTCTCCCTCTCTCTCTGTTGCTCCCCCTGCTTGTGCTTGCGCTGTCTCTCTTTCCCTCACATAAATAAATAAAATTTTAAAAAATATAGTGATAAAGAAAAAAAATTTTTAAACAGCTAGATAAAAGAAGACAGTCACATACAGAAGAAACCCCATAAGGCTACCAGGGGATTTCTCAGCAGAAACTTTTCAAGCCAGAGGACAGTGGCATGATATATTCAAAGTGCTAGATGAGAAAAATTTGCAGCCAAGAATGCTCAGTCCAGCAAGGCTATAATTCAGAATAGAAGGAAAGACAAAGAGTTTCCCATACAAACAAAAACTAAAGGAATTCATGACCACTAAACCAGCCCTGCAAGAAACATTAAAGGGGACTCTGAGAAGAAAGGAAAGACCAAAAGTGACAGTATGAAGGTAGGAAACACAAAAGCAGTAAAAATAAATATTTTTGTAAAATACAAGGCAAGTAACTCACAAAATTAAAGGATGTAAAATACGACACCATATACCTAAAATGTGGGAAAGAGAGGGGTAAAGAATGGGTTCAAATTTACATAACCAACAACTTAATATAGACTGCTACATGCAGAAGGTGTTATATACAAACCTAATGGTAACCACAGATCAAAAACCACTAAAATATGCAAAGACTAAAGAGATAGACATACAAATATGTAATTAAAGAAAACCAGCAAGCCATGAAATAGAAAAAGACAAGAAAGGATCAGAGAAAATCTTTAGGAACAATGACAAAACAGGTAAAAAATGGCAATAAATACACATCCATCAATTGTTACTTTGAATGTAAATGGACTAAATGCTCCAGTGAAAAGACATAGGGTGACAGAATGGATGCAAAAAAAAGACCCATCTATATGCTGCTTACAGGAGACTCATTTTAGAACTAAAGAAACTTGAAAATTGGAAGTGAGGGGATGGAGAAACATTCATCATGCAAATGGATATTAAAAGAAAGCCCAAACAGAAATACTTCTATCAAACAAAATAGACATTAAAACAAGGACTATAACAAGAGACAAAGAAGGACACTACATAATAATAAAGGGGACAATCCAACAAGAAGACAAACAATTGTAAATATTTACGCACCCAAATGGGACCACTCAAATACATAAAACAGTTAATAACAAACATAAAGGAACTAATCAATAATACAATAATAGGGGACTTTACCACCCCACTTATTTCAATGAGAAGATCATCTAAACAAAAAATCAATAAGGAAACAATGATTTGAATGACACACTGGAACAGATGGATTTAACAGATATATTCAGGGATGGGTGGCTCAGTTGGTTAAGCATCTGCCTTTAGCTCAGGTCATGATCCCAGGGTCCTGGGATCAAGTCCCACATCGGGCTCCCTGCTCAGACAGAAGGGAGTCTGCTTCTCCCTCTGCCTGCCATTCTACCTGCCTGTGCTCTCTCTCTCATGCTCTTGCTCTCAAATAAAAAAATAAATATTAAAAAAAAAAACAGGGGCACCTGGGTGGCTCAGTCATTGGGTGTCTGCCTTCGGCTCAGGTCATGATCCCAAGGTCCTGGGATCGAGCCCCACATCCGGCTCCCTGCTCCGCGGGAGGCCTGCTTCTCCCTCTCCCATTCCCCCTGCTTGTGTTCCCTCTCTCGCTGTGTCTGTCACATAAATAAATAAAAAAAAATCTTTAAAAAAAAATAAAATAAAGAAAAATAAATAAAAAAGATATATTCAGAACATTTCATCCTAAAACAGCAGAATACACATTCTTTTCAAGTGCACATGGAAAATTCTCCAGAATCGATCACATATTAGCCCACAAAACAAGCCTCAACAAATTCAAAATGATCTAAGTCATACCATGCATCTTTTCTGACCACAACACCATGAAAGTAGAAGTCAACCACAAGAAAAAAATGGAAAGACCACAAATACATAGAAGTTGAATAATCTGCTACTAAACAATGAGTGGGTCAACCAAGAAATCAAAGAAGAATTTAAAAAGCTCATGGAAACAAATGAAAATACAATGGTTCAAAACCTTTGGGACACAGCAAAAGTGGTTTTAAAAGGGAAGTTTATAGCAATACAGGCCTACCTCAAGAAGCAAGAAAAATCTCAAATGAACAATCTAAACTTACATCTAAAGGATCTAGAAAAAGAACAACAAACAAAACCTAAAACCAGGAGAAGGAAGGAAATAATAAATGATATAGAAACTCAGAAAACAATAGAACAGATTGATGAAACCAGGGACTGATTCTTTGAAAAAAATCAATAAAATTGATAAACCTCTAGCCATACTTACTAGGAAAAAAAGAGGAAAGACTCAAATAAATAAAATTGCAAATAGGAGAGGAGAAATGCAACACCACAGAAATACAATATGAGAATATTATGAAAAACTATATGCCAACAAATTGGACAACATAGAAGAAATAGATAAATTCCTAGAAACATATAACCTATCAAAACTGAAACAGGAAGAAATAGAAAATTTGAACAGACCAATTACCAGCAAAGAAATTGAATCAACAATCAAAAAACTCCCAAAAAACAAAAGTCCAGGACCAGATGGCTTCACAGGAAAATTCTACCAAACACTAAAGAAGAGTTAATATCTATTCTTCTCAAACTATTCCAAAAAATAGAAAAGGAAGGAAAACTTCCAAATTCATTCTATGATGCCAGCATTACGCCGATACCCAAACCAGATAAATACACCACAAAAAAAAAGAGGACTACAGGCCAATATGTCTGATGAACACACATGCAAAAAAACTCAATAAAATATTAACAAACAGAACCCAATGATAGATTAAAAACATCATTCACCATGTTCAAGTAGGATTTATTCCTGGGATGCAAGAGTGGTTTAATATTTGTAAATCAATCACTGTGATACATGATATCAGTAAGATAAACAATAAGAATCATAAGATCATTTCAACAGATGCAGAAAAAGCATTTGACAAAGTACAACATCCATTCATGATAAAAACTTCAACAAAGTAGGTTTAGAGAGAACATACCTCAACATCATAAAGGCCATATATGAAAAACCCACAGCTAGTATCATCCTTAATGGGGAAAAACTGAGAACTTTTTCCCTAAGATCAGGAACAAGACAAGGATGTCTACTCTCACCACTTCTTTCATCATAGTACTGGAAGTCCTAGCCACAGCAATCAGACAAGAAAAAGAAATGAAAGAAATCCAAACCAATAAAAAAGAAGTAAAATTTTCACTATTTGCAAATGACATGATACTACATATAGAAAACCAAAAAGATCCCACCAAAAAACTGCTAGAACTGATAAACAAATTCAGTAAAGTCACAGGATACAAAATCAATGTATGGGAATCTGTTGCATTTCTATACACCAATAATGAAGCAGTAGAAAGAGAAATCAAGGAATTGATCCCATTTACAAATTTTTTTAAACCATTTTTTATTATGTTATGTTAATCACCACACATTACATCATTAGTTTTTGTTGTAGTGTTCCATGCTTCATTGTTTGCATATAACACCCAGTGCTCCATTCAGTATGTGCCCTCTTTAATACCCATTTACAAATTTTTTACCAAAAATAATATGATACCTAGGAATAAACCTAACCAAAGAGATGAAAGACCTGTACTCTGAGCATTATAAAATTCTGATGAAAGAAATTGAAAATGACACAAAGAAACAAAAGGACATTCCATAGTCTTGGATTGGAAGAATAAATATTGTTAAAATGTATATACTGCCCAAAACAATCTACACATTTAATGCAATCCCTATCAAAATAGCAACACCATTTTTCACAGAACTAGAACAAACGTAAAATTTGTATGGAACCACAAAATACCCTGAATAACCAAAGCAATCTTGAAAAAAATAAAGAGCAAAGCTGGAGGCATCACAATTCCAGACTTCAAGTTAAATCAGAAAGCTGTAGTAATCCAAACAGTATGGCACTGGCATAAAAATAGATCCATAGATCAATAGAACAGAATAGAAAACCCAGAAATGAATGCACAACTATATGCAATTAATCTTCCACAAAGCAGGAAAGAATACCCAATGGAAAAAAGATAGTCTCTTCAATTAATGGCATTGGGAAAACTGGACAGCAACATATAAAAGAATGAGACTGGACCACTTTCTTACACCATAAGACTACACCACTTTCTTACACAAAAATAAATGGATTACAGACCTAAATGTGAGACCCCAAACCATAAAAGTCCTAGAAGAGAGTAGAGGCAGTAACTTCTTGACATTGCCAATAGCAACTTTTTTCTAGATAGGTCCTCTGAAGCAAAGGAAACAAAAGTAAAAATTAACTACTGGGGCTACATCAAATAAAAAGCTTCTGGACAGCAAAGGAAACAATCAAGAAAACTAAAAGGTAATCTACAGAATGGGAGAAGATATTTGCAAATGACATATCCAATAAAGGGTTAGTATCCAAAATATATAAAGAACTTATATAATTCAACACCCAAAAAACAAATAATCCAATTAAAAATGAGCACAAGACAAGAAAAGACATTTCTCCAAAGAAGACATACAGATGGCAAACAGACACATGAAAAGATGCTCAACATCACTCATCACCAGGGAAATGCAAATAAAAACCAAAATGAGATATCACCTCGCACCTGTCAGAATGGTTAAAATTAAAAACATAAGAAACAACAAATGTTGGCAAAGATGTGGAGAAAAGGGGACCCTCATTCACTGTTGATGGGAATGTAAATTGGTGCAACTACTTACAGTATAAGTGGAGAACAGTATAGAGTTTCCTCAAAAAACCTAAAAATAGCAATACCATATAACCCAGTAATTCCACTACTGGATATTTACCCAAAGAAAACGAAAACACTAATTCAAAAAGATATATGCATCCCTATGTTTATTGAAGCATTATTTACAATAGCCAAAATATGGAAGCAACCCAAATGTCCATCCATAGATAAAGAAGATGTGATACACACACACACATACATACACACACACACGCACATGCGTGCGCACACACACACAATGGAATGTTGCTCAGCTATAAAAATGAATGAAATCCTGCCATTTGCAATGATGTGGATGGAGCTAGGGAGTATTATGCTAAGCAAAATAAGTCAGTCCAAGAAAGACAAATACCCTTATGATTTCACTCATAAGTGGAATCTAAGAAACAAAACCAATGAATAAAAAAAAAGAGACAAATCAAAAAACAGACTCTTAACTATAGAGAAAAAACTGGTAGTTTCCAGAAGGGAGGTGGGCAGTAGGATGGGTGAAATAAGTGAAGGGGGGGCTCCTGGGTGGCTCAGTCGTTAAGCATCTGCCTTCGGCTCAGGTCATGATCCCAGGGTCCTGGGATCGAGCCCCACATTGGGCTCCCTGCTCAGCAGGAAGCTTGCTTCTCCCTCTCCCACTCCCCCTGCTTGTATTCCCTCTCTTGCTGTCTCTCTCTGTCAAATAAATAAATAAATAAATCTTAAAAAAAAATAGGTGAAGGGAATTAACAGTACTGAGCAATGTATAGAATTGTTGAATCATTGTATTGTACTTTAAACTAATATAACACTCTATGTTAATTATACTTGAATTTAAATAAATAATTAATTAATTTTAAAAAGATAAGGCAGGATTTGTCAGCCCTGGTCCTGGGGCAAGGCTGAAGGCCTAGCGGGTGCCATATCAAACCCAATATACAGTTGTCTCTTTTAGATCAATGATCTTCATAGATTATCTTCACTTGCCTCTCCCCTGGACCATTGCAAAAACTGGTGAGACAGTCTCACCCACAACTTCTTTATACACTTCAGATGATCTGGAAGGCCAATATAGAATGGGCAGATATTATCAAGCAATATTTGCACATGATGAAGTTGATCCTTGAAGGATATAATCTCTTATGGCTTTACAAGTTTATGAGGTATTGGAGTTTTTCCTCCATAGAACATGATCTTCAGCAGTGTATTTGAGTAAGCTATTGAGTGCATGTTTCAAAACTGGTAGGTATGTTTTTAATATTTGCTTTCTTTTATATTTATTATCTTTTTTTGGCTCACCAGAAGGATGTCATTCATTCTGGGAATTCAGAATTAAGCCTTTGGGCCATAAGTCCTGCCTATCACAACTAAAGACCTGTTAATTACTTCTTAAATTTCAACGTTTACTTGAGAAATCCCATGAAATATTAGTACTTTCTGTACTTGCCAATTTAATATGATATATTTTTTTATAGACAGAGTAGAAGGAAAAGGGATCCTATCACATGTTGATGATATCAGACAAATATAAAAATTCAACTTAAAGGTTGAATTCAGATCAATACCTTTAAAGCAGGTATTATAAGGTCTATATGTAGAAGAACAGTTTTTAGCATCTTCTATGAATCATTCACGTCTGCTGTGTCCTTTCAGGATTGAATTGTGAGTACTTGATAAATCACGAATTTAATTTCAGTCTCATAGAAAGAGTCAATGGAGAGTGTGTGTGTGTGTAAGAGAGGGTAATTGCTAATAGCTAGGCATTGACTAATAGCAGCATTACAGAAGAACAAGTTTTCATTCAGTAATTGTCTTTTCTTATAATAATATTAATGATAATTATAGCAAACATGTATTGATTGTTTACTATATTCCACATACTATATTAAGTGTCTTACATTCATTTTCTCATTTAGTTTCTCTCATAAATTCTCATACAGTATTTTAATCTTCCATGTGTTATATTTTGCACCATGGAGCCAAATGATGCAGAGTTTAAATGGATGTAAAAAATCATACTTCTGCAACTTTGGATTTATAGATAATTTAATGCCTTTGTAAATAAGTTTGTATTTTACGTTCCACATTATGAAGGCAAAAACAAACAAACAAAAACCCCTCATGTGAAGCTGACCTAAATTTACTTTGGAAAATTATTTCCTTATAATTTCCAAGGTACATGCTTTACTTCAAAAGTAACATTCTTTCAGTACCATCTCCTCTTTTGTTGCTTATTTATTTCTAAATCCAATGAGCAATCTGTATTTCCAGCATACTGAAACTGATGCTGACTTTCAAGCATGGGCTGTGGTACATAAGTAGCTCTTGCAAGAGACTAGGATCCATAAACAGTGCAGTAAAAACCCAGAAACATATCCATTTAACTGCTTTGTAATTGATGGATAATCATTTCACTCCCACAATCAGTGATGTATGAAAATTTACTGCTTATATTTCCAAATCTCCTCACCCTGCCCACCCCCCAGGCCCTCACATATATCCTCTTGACTGTCAAACTGACTGATGCTTATCTAAATTCCACAGGCTCAGAGGCATCACAATTTAACCATGGATATTCATTTCCATGATCTAACCCCCATACATAAAATAAAAGTTCCACGACAAAGTCACAGGCTACTCTCAGTGAGCTCTATACCAAACCTTGCAGGATTTGTACTCCTGGTAGTCGAATATTTCATTTCTAGAAGCAGCTAACTGTGAATACATTCATTTCCAGAAATTTTTTTTAAATTCAGGGGTTTTTTTAATTCACAAAGTGTGAAACAAAGAAAATGTTTAGTGCTTTGCAATGGTAAAAATTAAACTGATTTAATGGAAAGAAATGGGCTTTAGAGGCGGATTTGAATTCAAATCCTGATTTGATCATTTTTTAGCTCTGTGATCTTGAGCAAGGTGTTTAATCTACCTGAGCTCAAAATCTTTATCTGTAAAGCAAAGATAATAATACAATCTCATAGGATCCCTTTGAGGAGTAAAGAAGATAATTTTGGCAAAATAATTAATTCAACAACTATTTATTGAGCACCTATAATGAGCAGGTACTGTGCTAGGTACTGGAGATTGAGACTAATAGAGAAACTCTGCTTTGGGGGCACTTGGAGCTGAGTTGAGGAGATGGACAAATAAGTAGTCAATAATACTAGTGTTAAGGGATGTGAGTAACTGCAGCCACCGTTGGTGAGGAGTCAGGATAAGGCACCCTCAGGAGAGGATACCTCACAGATGAGCCAGGACTGGGCAGAGTCTATGCGAAGATCCTAAAGCTGTGGCTGCTCAGTGTGGCCTGGGTGCATGGTGAGGTGGAAAAGTGACATGGGATGAAAATGATGATACAATGAACAGCCTCACGAGGAGTACAAGGGAATTTAAACTTCACCCTGGATATCATTAACAATTTTAAGCAGAGAAAAGATACGGTCAGATGTATGTTTTGGAACTCATTCTGGCTTACTTGTTTTGGAACTCTCACATCCGGAAGGAAGAAGGCTGGTAGATGGGTATGACCAGTAGGGAGACTGGTTAGAAGACTAAAATAGGAAAGTGTGGGGAAAATAATGAGGGTCTAAAATAATGTAGCCAGTGTTGAGGGGGGAAAAAGGACAGTTAGAATCTACTGAGGTAATGTAAGATTCAGTCCCTGAGAAGGAGATGGTGGGATCAGTCCCTGTCTGGATCAAGGAGTAAACTGTAGCACATTCCTCAGGGTGTGGAGGAAAACAAGTTTGGGGAACCAAGTTTGGATGCCCAGAGCTTGATGGATCTGTATGACATTATCATGGAAAATGGCAGCCCCAGACACTGTGGTACACTGACCATAACCTCTTGTGCGTGAACCTGTGACTTTTTACCTAAGAGTTTCCTCTCTCCCATGTGCATGGATATCCAAACCAACATGATGGAGAGTTAGCCTCTGAAGCTGCCTTCTGGCCATGACAGAGGCAGTTGAGGGATACATACCCAACCCCGTTCCCTCTTCCCTCTGGGGGAGGATAAATCTAAGATGCTTTCTATACTATCTCCCAGAGTGCCCCATCAGGACTGAGGTTCAGTTGCACACAAGCAGTATTCTGCTTCATGATAAACCCTTGATTCCTGTATCATTCCTTCACTCCCCTGCTGGAGCTTTCTGGGATATCCTCCTAAATTAACTACTTGCATTCAAACTCCTGTCTCAGGGTCTGTTTATAACGAGAGATCCCATCCAAGCCATGCCTAGTGGGTACTGGAGCATATGGATCTGTATAATGAAAGAGATGTCTGGGTAGGAGATATAAATTTAGAAATGATCAGCATAAATAAAATTGTTGAAGCCAGAAGAAGAAATGAACTCGTCTCGAGGAAGGGAGTAGAGGTGAGATATTGGGACATAAAAGAAAAAAAGAAAAAAACCTCAAACACAGTGTGTGAAACCAGATAGAATTAATAAGTACCAGTTCATTTTCAAATAGTGATCTGTGGCAGAGAAGTTCTCAAACAAAGTTGCTGGAAATACTGGACTAATTATTTTAGAGTTATGTAATCCATTTAATTTATAGTTCTTCTGCTGTACCTGGAAAATTGAGTATTTACTGGTTCTTTATGAGCTGTAACATTTTATGACCTGTCAGGGCATTGATTGATATGGTACACTGAAAAATAATCATATAAGATTACCCTAAAATACATATCAGTATCTGTCATTTTGACAGTGGAATTGCAATACTATAAATCTACAAAGATTAAAATTTTTAAGTGGAATGTTCTAAGTTGAATATTTATTAAAATACCTCAACTACACTGAAAGAAGAAACAGAAACAAACTACTAATTTGACTTGAAGAAAATTTAGCTCTGGAATTTTAGGACTACAAGGGTCTCATATGTTTAAGGACCTTAGAATTATCTGCCATTCTTACTACATTTCTCATGACAATTTCTAGACTAGGGTGCAATCTTATGGGATACCATCTCTCTAATTACATATCTAAATAATGCCTAGAAATAGAAAAAGGCATTCTTGATATATGCATACTTTAATAATAGTCTACCCCCAAAATCAGGAGAAAAATGTATAAAACTGTGATCGTCTTTCAGCAATCTTAAAGAAAACACGATGAGCTGGTTTTATCTTTCCATGCCCCACAATAGGCCTGCTATGGGCCAGTGACTGCTGGTCTGTTCACCTCCTACAATTCATTTCAACTCCCCAGGTATTTTGAAAGATTTTATGCATTAAATGGCACATTCTGAAAATTAATTTTCCCATGTTTTGTTAATCAGAGGTAAGCAAATCTATTCAATCAATCAGTTGAGAACTTTCACTCAATAGGACACAACCACAGCCATCACCCCTGACTTGATAGAACTCTAGCCAAAGGGTTTTTAAAAAAATTATTAAGGGTCCTTGTGTCCTCAATTTTTCTCCCACTGGTATGTGGGAGTTGAGGGTTTTCAAATGGGAAACACTTCTATAGATTTATAACCAGGACTAAAGTCTAATGTATTATCTAAATGTAATTTTCAACTCTTAAGAGAAAACAGGAAATGTTGGAAAGAAAATGGAAGCGAGATGATGGCCATAGAAAGAAGCAGGATTTGTTGTAAAATTGGAGACAGTTTTTATATAAATAAATATGAAATCCAACTGACTCCACAGACAAGTGTTCCACATCCCAGACTTGCACTCCTCACACAGAACCCATCATGCTCTTCCTTCACACAAACTTCCAGTGAGGAGCCCCCAAGACAGTCTCTAGGGGAGGAAGTTTAGTAGGTGTTTTGCTAGACTTCATCTCTTTCTACCTCATAACTGTACCAGGGACCATCTTCATTTTCTTTCTTTATGTCAACATGATCTTCTTGGCTCAATCAAGTTTCTGCTTTTAAGCATGCCCAATCCCTCACTGAAAACTAATCCCCAACAAACACCCCCTCCCACACACAGGTTATCTGATGCTAAAACCACCTTAGAGTTTAGACTGTCACCTTGGGTAGGAGAGATTGTGTTTGGGGGGGGGGGGTGTTACCATAGTTATTTGTGTCCTTGTCCTACTCATCTACATTCCCACTCCCACTCAACATTAAGGGACATTAGTTAATTAAATATCAATGTATCTCTGAGGGCCCAGATGGACATCTGTCATTCTGCTTCCTTTGCAACAATAGGCCAAGAAAAGGATTTAAGATTTGTTGGACACGTATTATGTACCAGGGTCTATACTGACTATTTTACCTACATTATATTATTTTATCCTCTTATCATTCCTATGAGGTGGAGATAAGCCTCATTTTATACTTGAGGAAACTGAGACTCAGAAAAATTAAATGACTTGGCCAAAGACACAGTGAAATGTGCAGCATTTAAAACATTGATGCTTTGACAACAAACTCCAAGCTTATTCCTTTCCAATTCATATAAATCTGACCCTATAATTCACTCTCCTGTTCAAAACCCTTCATTGTCTCTTCATTGCCCAAAAGACAAAGTCCCGACCCCTTGGTGTAGTGCCCAAACCCTCCCAGTCTGGCCCCATCCACCTCCCTGAGCTCCATTCCGGCTGCACACTTCAGCCATACTAAACTATGGGCATTTTTCTGAACAGTCCACACTGCTTCACACTTCCTTGATTTCCTTATCTACTTCTGCTTATAATGCTCTCCTCTCCCCTCGACTACCTGGGAATACCCACTCACCTTTATGACTCAGGTCATTTCCCCATCCACTCTGAAGCCTTTTCTGAAGAGCTGCTTTTCCTTCATCCTCTTATTTGGCCACCATCCTTTTTAAGCCTCCTTACCCTAGCCTCAACCCCTACAAGAGTATGTTGACATTCTTCTATCACAGCCCCATCACTTGAAATGTGGTTTGTGCAAATGAGGAACTGAATTTTTAATTAGTTAAATATTTAATTTTAAGTAATTTATTTTTTTAAAGATTTTATTTATTTGACAGAGAGAGCACAAGCAGGGGGAGTGGCAGGCAAAGGGAGAGGGAGAAGCAGTCTCCCCGCTGAGCAAGGAGCCCGATGCAGGACTCGATTCCAGGACCCTGGGATCATGACCTGAGCCAAAGGTAGCTGCTTAACTGACTGAGCCACCCAGGCGTCCCTAATTTTAAAGTAATTTAAATTCAAATAGGCACATGTGACTAATGGCTATCATACTGGATAGTGCAACTTTAGAGCTTATGAAGGGTCTGGGAAATAGTAGGTTATCAGTAACTATTTGCTGAATTGTACAGCCATTCATTTTAGGTCACCCAAGGTTTCCACCTAACCAAGCTCAAGAGCCTTTGTTATATTTTCTAATTCCGCTCAGCCACCTTATTGATGGAGACTTTCTGGACCAGCCTTCAGATTCCCCATACACTTTCTAGGCCTGGCTGGAGGAGCACCTCTCTCTTTCTTGGAACTCTTTCTGACCACTAATTTGCTTCCTTTTCTGTTTTTTTCTGCCTCTCATTTCTACAGAGGCTATAAAATAGGATTGTATTTCCACCAGAGTCTCATTCCACAATGTGTAACCATAAAACACAGAAGCAGAGTTATTAAAGCCTCAAGGGAAAATGTATGAACAAACTATCAGCCTGATTCATTATGAACAGTTATTATAAACAGTGGGCTTGCTAACAAATGACAGGAAAACTAATTTGCATTTGAAACAAAATTACACCACACACATATACCATGCTCCCATCCCCTCTCCTCTCCCCCACCCCAGTATTACTAGGACTCTTTAAAGAAGTCCTGCCAACTTAGAAAGCTTTATGGTCTGTGGCTCATATTCATGAGGGCTTGACTTGAAATTTTTGCCAATAATCTCAGTTTTGCCTAGGTTTCCAGGTGGCTAGAAAGTCCACTAGATTCGTTGCTGGGTGCTTACAACATTCCAGGCACTGTGTTAAAAATTATGCCCCCCCAAGAACTTCTGAATAGGTATTAATATTTCCACTGAACCAGTGAGGAAGAGGAGGATGAGAAAGTTTACTACTTCCCCTATGGCCATGAATGGCTGAGTTGGGAATACAGCTTCAGTTGCCCAACTCCAAAGCCCATGCACTTGGAAACAACCTAAGTATCTGTTGATGGATGAATGGATAAAAAAAATATGGGGTATACTGAATATATATATACATATATATATATACACATATATATATACTGAATATATATATATCCATATAATATCTTCTATATACATAATGGAATATTTTTCAGCCATAAAAAGGAAGGAAATCCTGACATTTGCAACAACATGGATGAAATTTAAAGTCATTATGCTAAGTGAGATAAGTCAGACAGAAAAAAACAAATATTGTATGATCTCACTTATATGGGGAACCTAAAAAAGTGAAACTCATAAAAACAGAGTAGATTGGTGGTTGCCTATGGCGAGGGATGGGGAAAATAAGATGTTGGTCAAAGGGTAAAAACTGAATTATAAGATGAATAAGTTCTGGAGATCTAATGTATATCATGGTGATGATAGTTAATGAAACTGTATTATGTACTTAAATTTGCTAAGAGAGTGTATCTCTTGTCCTGTCCTGATTCTAGGTTGAATTTTCAAGGTGATAATTTCAAGTTCCAGAGACTTACTCTCTTACCAATACCTTCCTTGGCCTGGGAGCCCTTAAAAATATTTTAATACCATGGACATGAATAGACAACTTACAGAAAAAGAAAAACATGATTTCACACATGAAAAAAAATTCTCAGCCTCATACAAATTAAGCTACACTGAGATACTTTTTTTTTTTACCTATCAGACTGGCAAAGATGAAGAGTTTGGTAATACACCCTGTTATATCCCCATAAGGCTATAAGGACTATAAATTCATGAAAACTTGACAAAATATATATATATATATATATAAATTAAAAGGCATATATCTTTGACTCAGAAATTCCACTTTTAGGAATTTATCATATAGATGTATTTGCATATGTGTTGAGAGACTGAATATGCAAATGAACAATGGTTGCACCATATATACAATTAGAACTTTGACCCACAGCCTGAAGCAACCTGCCCAGGAAACCAACTCCTTATCTGTAATAAACAGCCCAGGAAGACAGCCTGCTATATGTCAGACTTACAAGAAGCCAGACTGGCTATCTCTAGTAACAATCTAGGAAGCTAACCAATAGCTTCTGTAATAATCAGTTCAAAATGTCTAGGATTTTATTAATAATTGATAGGTTCCCTAATATTTGTCTCCACTTCCAACTTAAGACCAATCAGAAAAAGACAAATATCCTCCCCTAACCAATTATGTAGGATGCCCTGCTTAACTCGCCTCCAGCCTCCCCATGCTAACCATCTCCAATCAAGGCACACCTGCAGCTTTCCCTTTTTTCCACTATGAAGCTTTCCCACTCTTCTGTCTGCCTTTGAGTCTCTGCCAAAATGCAAGTGAAAATGGCTGCCCCTTAGCTATAGCAAGACTGAATAAATAGTTTTGCTTTTCTCATTTGGTTGGTCTTTATTTCAACAGTGTGCAAACATGTATGTAAAAGGATATTTATTCTAGCGTTGCTTTATGTAGCAAAACCCTGAAGATAACTGAAATGTTCATCTATAGGAGAATGGCAAAACAAATTATGGTTCATCAGTAGATAGAATACTGTACAAATATCAATGAGAGAGTTCAAGGTAGATATATATGTGTGTGTAAGGACCAATCACTTAAAAAAAATCATCATTAAGGAAAAAGCTGGCATTGGAACCACATCTATGATACTCCATGGTGTACAATCATTCCATGATGCCCTCTGCACATTTTTTAAAATTATAGAAATTAAAAAGTATCCTTTAAACAAAAAATGCACTTCACAAATAGGAATGACCAAGATTATACTATTTCTAAAGAAAAACCAGGACTTACCATCATATGTCCAAAATAAATGGCCCTTGAGTACAAAATGCCAAGAGGCTCTGAGCCTGCATAAGATTGATGGTCAGAGGTGAACTACTGGAACCAGGTTGCCAAGCAAACCCATGTCTCATTATCTGTGCCACAGGGGGATGCTATTACAGCATCAACAGAACAAACCTGTGACATGCTAAAACACTTAATTGGCCAACATTAAATATTGCCTGACAGATTCAAATGAAGAGTAAACCATGATTATAAAAAGAGGAGGTAATGTATTTATCATTAATTACACTTGAAAACTAGAAACCAACACATGGATGGATGCTTTCAAAAAAAGAGCAATAGATTTCAAAGCAAATTGAAAATGAGGCATTAATGTCAGAGAAGATAACTGCTTAAACAAGCAGATTTTACATATTAACATCACTGCCCAAGAAGAAGTTGTCCCTACTGACACCTTAATAGAACCTTAACATACTCACCGGAAAAATTATCTGGCCGGTTCTCAACCACAATCCATGGGCAAACAAGCACACCCTAAATAGATACAAAGACCTGCATAGATATTCATAACAGGCATTTAGGTTACCTACAGGCAGATAAGCTCTTGTCAGGGGTTTTGTCTATCTTATGGTTAGCTTTCTCCACTCAAAACCAACAACTAAGGCTTTTCATGCTCCAACTTTTGGAGCACTGACAAACTTTACTACTACTTACAAGTCCAAGTTTCAGCATGTAGAGAAAAATGAAACTTTTTCTCCAGAGAAGTGTCCATATCACCACTGCCCATATTCAAATGTGAATCAAAGAGATCCTTCCATCAAAGCACCTGTTCTCCAGGGGGTATGGGCAATGACTTGAGCCTCAGGGAGCCCTCCTGACCCCACAACTGGTCTTTGGGTTTTGTGTGGATGACAACCAGTATTTGGATAAAAAAAGAATACAAATAAAATTCTTGAGGAGAAAATAAATAACCATAGAATGTCATAGATGGAAGGAAAAATATGGAAGCCATCTACCTCTTTTCTTCACTTTATAGTGAGTCCAAAAAGAGTAAATGATTTGATGAAAGCCCTTCTTTGCATCATGCCTTTTTATGTCTCTCCTATTTGTATGTTTCATTTCTCCCATGTTATAAGCTGAAGTCTTCTATTTTATCTTGCTATTCTACTTTACAAAATAGCTCTACCCTTAGAAGTGGACTAGAGCTTATTCAATGGACAATGTACATGTAAGCTTAACATCACTCCTTTTTCACCACCTTACTTCCAAGTACAGTATAAAGACCTTTAGTTTACATGAATATTAATTGTTTTTTGGTAGTTTCTCAACAATATGCATCTAGGCTATGATTCATGATAATAAAGAATTTGATATATAATGAATATGAATATAAACATTAATACATATATAAATATAATTTGTCACAATATGATACTACTATGCATACACATGAATCAAAATGCCTAAATAAAGTCTAATGATACCAAGTGTTGGCAAGGATATGGAGCAACTGTAACTCTCACAAATTTTTTTTTATTATTATGTTCAATTAGCCAACATATAGTAAATCATTAGTTTTTGATGTAGTGTTCAATGATTCATTAGTTGCATATAACACCCAGTGCTCATCACAACATGTGCCCTCCTTATTACCCATTTCCTGGTTATCCCATCACCCCACCCCCCTTCCTTCCTTAACCCTCAGTTTGTATCCCAGGGGCCAGAGTCTCTCATGGTTTGTCTCCCTCTCTGATTTCTTCTCATTCAGTTTTCCTTCCCTTCCCCTATGGTCCTCTGCACTACTCCTTATGTTCCACATATGAATGAAACCATATGATAATTGTCTTTCTTTGCGTGACTTATTCCACTTAGCATAATTCCCTCCAGTTCCATCCATGTTGATGCAAATGGTAGGTATTCATCCTTTCTGATGGGTGAGTAATATTCCATTTATCTGTTGAAGGACATCTCGGCTCCTTCCACAGTTTGGCTACTATGGACATTGCTGCTATGAACATTGGGGTGCATGTGCCCCTTCTTTTCACTACATCTGTATCTTTGGGGTAAATACCTAGTAGTGCAATTGCTGGGTCATAGGGTAGCTCTATTTTTAACATCTTGAGGAACCTCCATACTGTTTTCCAGAGTGGCTGTACCAGCTTGCCTTCCCACCAACAGTGTAAGAGGGTTCCCTATCAAAATACCATCGACATTTTTCACAGAGCTGGAACAAACAATCCTAAAATTTTTATGGAACCAGAAAAGACCCAGAATCACCAGGGGAATGTTGAAAAAGAAAACCAAAGCTGGGGGCATCACAATGCCTGACTTCAAGCTATATTACAAAGCTGTGATCATCAAGACAGCATGGTATTGGCACAAAAACAGACACATAGATCAAAGGAACAGAATAGAGACCCCAGAAATGGACCCTCAACTCTATGGTCAACCAGTCTTTGACAAATCAGGAGAGAATATCCAATGGAAAAAAGTCTCTTTAATAAATGGTGCTGGGAAAATTGGACAGCCATATGCAGAATAAAACTGAACCATTCTCTTACACAATCTCAGAAATTTTTTGGTGAGAGGCTAAATTGATAAAGCCTTTTAAAACATATTTGGTTGTATCTATTTTTAAAGCTGAACATGGACATAGTTTATTACTGAGGAATTTCATTCTTAGGCATACATTGAAAGGAAATGTGGACATATTCACCAAAAGACATGTATTAAAACATTTATAGCATCACTGTTCCTAAAACTAAGAACTGGGAACAACCTGAATGCCCATGAACCGTAGAATGGATAGAGAGATTGTAGTATATTTGCATAAAAATCATACTTCACTTAAAGTGATGATAATAGTTATAAGACATTGGATCCAAGTAATTGAAAACCCAAGGATCAAACTGGGCTTAAACAATAAGGAAATTTACTATTGAACATAACTAGAACACCATAGATAAGCTTGGTTCCATAGATGGTTAGAATAGCAGCTGAAAAATGCCAGTAAACAATCAGGTTCTTTCCAGGTTCTTTTTGTTCTGCTGTCCTCAGTGTTGGCTTCATTTTCTTACTAGAAACAGGATGGTGGTCAATCATGTGGTCAAGTCTCAGACAATACATCCAGAAACAGTTACATCCAGAGGTAGAAGAAGGTGAACTACATTTTACTTACTTCTTGTATAAGAAGAACAGAAGTTTTCCTTAGGAGGACCATAGCACAGTTTCCCTCAAATTTCACTGGCCAAAAGTGGGTCGCATCCTATTTCAAAACCAATCACTGGCAGGGTAAATGGACTGATAGAATTTGACTAAGACTAATCTTCCGCAATGGACTGGATATTGGAGTATTGACCAACATGACAACTAATTAAGAGTAACAGTTAATATTAAGAGTATTTATTTAGGGGGCGCCTGGGTGGCTCAGTTGGTTAAGCGACTGCCTTCGGCTCAGGTCATGATCCTGGAGTCCTGGGATCGAGTCCCGCATGGGACTCCCTGCTCTGCAGGGAGTCTGCTTCTCCCTCTGACCCTCCTCCCTCTCATGCTCTCTGTCTCTCATTCTCTCTGCCTCAAATAAATAAATAAAAAAAAAATCTTTAAAAAAAAAGAGTATTTATTTAGGGCTGCCTAGGTGGTTCAGTCAGTTAAGTGTCTGTCTTCGGCTCAGGTCATGATCCCAGGGTCCTGGGATTGAGCTCTGTCTGCGTCAGGCTCCCTGTTCCATGCAGTCTATTTCTCCCTCCCCCTCTGCCCCTTTTCCCCACTCATTCTCTAAATAAACAAATAAATAAATATCTTTTTAAAAAGAGTATTTATTAAACCTCAAATACTGGATTTTTGGTTTCTGCTGAGAGATGGAAACAAAAACTTAAAACAAAAGTGCTGAATAAACAGCAAATTCACAAATTCTCTTACCCATCAGAGTGCTGAGGGTGCAGGGCAACTAACTACCCAGAATCTAGGGGAAAGCTGGTGTCTGCAGTGAGACATGAGACACAAACAGTAACCAAAGTATCTCCTCCAAAATATTTATTAATGAGAAGAATAGTACCTTTAGAGTAGAGAAACCTGACAGGTACTACTTACCCAAGTGATAAAAGAAAACATCACTAATGATAAGTCAGTTTGATACCATATGGCTCCGTATATGATACAATAAAGCAGGTACTTTACTTCTATGGCATTCTTCCCTAAATTCCATAACCTTAATTTAACCCTGAGAAAAACTTATGCAAATCAAAAGTGTTGAATATTCTACAAAATACCTGAAAATATTCTTTGCAAAAGTTAAGGTGATGGGAGACATGGAAATAATGAGTAATCAACATAGATTGGAGGAGACTGAGACATGACAATAAAAGGCAACATGGGATCCTGGATCAGATACTTGTACAGAAAAGGACATTAGTGGAAAAAGATGATGAGATCAAATAAATTCTGTGGTTTGGTTAGCAGTATTATACCAAATTAATTTCTTACTTTTGAAAATTGTACCATGGTTATGTTAGATGTTAACTTTAGGAGAAACTGGGTGGAGGGTATACAGGAATTCTCCATACTATGGTTGCAACTCTTCTTTAAGTGTAAAACTATTTTGAAATAAAACATTTTTTAAACTGTTATTTGCTATTCTTTTATTTTTATTTCAGGATCCAAAACCTTCAATAAATATTATTAGACTTTCACTTATTTTCGCAGTTCTCTACAGTGGTATGTTTGTGCCAACAAAATGAAGTGATATCTTTATGGTTCCTAGGTACTAAATATAAAAACAAAAAAATAAAAAAAGTGCCCAAGTTTAGGGAGACATAGAAAGATATTAGCCAGTTAACAATAATTTGAATGTCAGGAAACTAATAACTTTGCTTTTATACTATTTCCTTCTCTCCTGTATATCTTGGTTAAGAAGTAATTTTCTCAACTCTTTTAGTGCTTATAAATCTTCCATAATCTTATAATCACTGATAAAGAAGCTCCTTCTCTTATTAACTCCATTATATACTTTAAAGAATAAGGACTGTATAGGGTCTTAGTAGCTGCATAGTTTCTAATCTGAGCTACAAGAGAACAAACAGATTTAATGTATTCTTAATATGATACAAATACTTGGGTAATTTCTCAAGAGGAATAACAGTGAAAAGGAAAGAAGATGACATTTGTGATTGAAGTTAAAGAATAATGCAAGGTTCTATAAAAGCAAAGGTAAGAAAAATGTCTTTTAGTTGGTTATTATCTTTCCCTATAGAAAATGTCAACCATGATGTTTATCCCTATTCCACCATGGTTTACTGAATGTATGGAGAAGGATGGTGGGGAGCTGATAATTTGCCTTTCTAGTTCATGGGTCAGCAGGTTATAAGGAGCCGTATCAGAAGCTGATAAAGAGAATTGGGCACCTCCCAGAGATTCTAAAGTTTGAACTCCATGCAGAAACTATATGAGATTTCCTTATTCTGTGTATAAGAGGAAGAGTGAAATGAGTACTTGGTAACCAGAATGGAGGAGAGTGATAGAGATTGTAATGTGTTCACCAAACCCCATTTTCAGTTCCTCCTAGTGGACAGCCAGACCACATTCCCCAGTCTCTCTTGAAACTAGGTGAGGTCATACAATTGAGTTTTGGCCATGGAATATAGGAGAAAGTGAGGCATATCATTTTCAGAATTGGCACATGACAAATGTTCAATCCAATACACTCTTTCTTCTCCCATCTCTTGCCTGTGTGTTTATATCCAAGGCTATCTTGCTTGTCCCAAGTTCAAGAGAAGGGTGCCTCTGTCTACCTTGGTTGCTGAACCATGCCCACCAATCACCATTGCCTCATCAGTCTATACTGAACAATAATGTGAGTGAAAAATAAACATTTATTGTCTTATGCCACTAAGATTTTGGATTTATTCCAGCAGTTAGTCTACCCCGACCAATACAGTATTCCTTACGATTTAGTAAATAGTGACATGGGAGATTCCTAACTTTCATCCTGCTAAGTGATATATGTTCTGTCTAGATACATCCAAGTTAGGCAGACATTCCTGAATGGTTTTTTACTACCCCTTTCTTCTAATTCCTTCTTTTTCCTTTTGTCTTGTCTTGCCTAGTCTATGGTTTTATTGTATTGAGCTTTGTGGTAACTGGGGTGACTATATGTTCCAACATTCCTGGGATAGGACTAGTTTATGTCTATGCCTCAGTATGATGATTAATATTTAACCCTCTCATTCTTGAAAGTTTAGATGATAAATTATATGGTCACTCTAATGATAAAGTCACCTTATCTTCTTCTTGGGAATGAAAGAGACAAAATAAAAAAGTAAATAAAATAGATTTATCATGAAGAGCATTATATTTTATGAGTATTTGCAGTTGCATTTCCCCCTATTCTTTTTTAGATAGCCAAAAATATGATACTTTGTCTCCAGGGTATCGTACAACATCATCTCTTTACAAGTTTATCAATCATAATAATTAGATAAAGATTAAGTGGGAAGCCTGTAGAATATAATGCTAGAATTCTTTCACTGATTTAAACCAAACTATTTTTGTGTCTGTTACATGATATTATTATAATTTATTGAGTAATAAATCCATTCATTACATACTAATAATTATAAAACTGTGGCCACAATAATTTGGATAAAGAGAATCTACATATAAACATAGGATTCTCAGTAGAAATATAACAAGAAAAGAGATCTGGATCACATGTCACACCTGGGTAGTTGGGAATTTAAGTTTGCATTAAAGCCTATGTTTAAAAATTAATTCCATGTGAATTTTTTCCATTAAAAAGAATTTCAAGATGATAAAAATATTCTTCATTGGCAAACTGGAGATAATTCTTGATTTTCTGGATCATTAACTGAAAATAGACATTTCTTCACACTCCTTAGAGACAGTTTTAAGAAGTCACTTTATTTTAGACCATTTTCCACAACAGGTTTAAAAAAGAAACAACAAAATGGAAGCCCTAATGACTATGATTAAGTTAGGGTTAATTAGAAATTAACATTAAAAATAGTTTCTTTTTAAGCAAGTACAATGAAGTAACCTCGCTTTCAGGAAAGGAGAGTATGAAATGAGCTATAGTGAATATGGTATTACAAAATCAGAAAAACTATCACATGACCTGGAAAGGATTATGAACAGGCAAGTAGAAGATTCACCTTTGCTATATCTTCCACAATAATCCAAACCCTGGCCATTTTGAAGATAGATTACATCTCTATTTTAATTCTGGCATGCAAATCTTAATCGATTTTATTCAGGTTGCCACCTGAACCTACATTACCGAAATCTCCCTCACCTTAGCTCTAATTTATTGTAAAAAATGTCATTAACCTTTCATGAGAATTAATCACAAAAGATGTTGAAATTTTTGTGTTATAGCCTGTACCTGCAAACCTATTTGAAACGTGCTCTACTACATTGAATTTCTGTCTGAAAAAGCTGATTTAAGCCCTTGATATAGTAGAGCTGGTACCCCATTCATTGTGTTATCATTTTATACAGTCTGTCCATAAAAGCCCCAAGAGAAGAATGCACTGTCTGTCCATGAAAAATAACCCACTGTCTGTGGCTTATGGAAACAGCGATAGAATTTTAAATACCTTGGAAAAGCCAGGCATAGCCATTTACATGATTTTGCCAGCAATCTTCTGGTTGAATGGCAATATTCAAATATAATGAACAGAGGAACACAATTAAATATGCACCCTAATGAGGAATGGAGAAGTGAGACTTTTGTCACTTTTCAAAAACAAAAGCTCCCAAAATTTAAAATAATGAAGTAACATGGCTGCTGGAGAGAAGTAAGAGATGCATTATTAGACACAGCAGTAAATGTCAAATATAATATACTACAGCAATATTCTTCAGTTTGACTATGGCTCTTTTATTTCTTGTTCCCATGTATCTCCTGCTGTTAACTGTTCATCTCCCATCAATTTTATTCTCATCAGTAGTTGCCCTGGTCAGGCAGAGAAACTGTCTTGGTTTAATTAAATGCCCCCACTAATAAGAATAAGCTAAGCAGACTTGGGCATGCCTAAAGTGCCACTCTCACATTTGAGCAGGTGGTGACAAGCCTTGAGCTTATACTGAACTCTGGATTTTATTTCTGTTTGATTTGAAGACACTGAAGACTAATCTCTTTAAAAATTTCTCTGAATCTTTTGGTCCTAAAATATGAAAATAATTTATGCCAAGATAATTATTTTGATTCTTGTTACATGGAACTCTATCATAATGACTTCAGATCTTTATGCACCCAGAAATTTCGCTTTGAGTATAACTGTAATCCAGATACTGTACTGTGGATCTGGTAAGGTGTTCAACTAAATACGATTTATTACAACTAAAGTTTAGGTGTTGAAACATTCCAAGTTGTTTGCAGGTTGAGGGATAATGCAGGCACCTTTAATTCATCTTTACCAATTTCATCCTGATAAGAGGAAGATGAACAAGGAGGAAGAAGAGAAATAGTGTGTGATCTGATAACCTGGAAGGTTACAAGATACCTTCCACATGTGAGCAGGATTCCAAAGGACCAGGCCACAGCATTATCATTATCAGATGAGCATGACTCTATGTATATCTTTGTAGCATGAAAATGAGTCTAATTCTACATCTGTTCGGTGGAAATTGGGTGAACCAGGGAATGGTAGCAGAGTCTCAGCAACCCATGAGCAGCAGGGAATGTAGAAGCATAAGTCCTGTCTTTGAGGTCCCTGAGAGGAGTATTAGAGCATTGATTTAGTCAATTCACTTGTTTGGACTGAAGGTTGTCTAAACTGGAGATAGATGTAATTTGTAGGATATTGTAAAAGTGATTGTATTTTTCCATTGGTTGCTCTTTATTGCATATATGTCATAAAATTAAAAAAATAAAAAAATTGATCCACAATCCCCACACACATACCCAAAAGCATCAATTATTTTCCCTTGCCCATATTTCCTGCCAGTCCTTGCCATATGTGTGGGTAATAGCTCAGTGTGCCAGGTTATGTCCTGGGCACTGTCTGTATTTGCTCATTTAATCCCCACAATGACTCAAGAGAATCATCCCCATTGCACAGGGGCGACTGAGACGTAGGAAAGTTAAGCAACTTGCCCTATGTTGTGCGGCAAGTTGAAAGATCCTAGAATTGAGTTCTGGTAAGTTCAAATCCAAAGCCTCTACTTTTAGTCACTCTGTAGCATGGCCTGCTGTATTATGTGATCAAGTCATGTGTGGACTTTTGTCTCCTGCTTTATTTTTCCACTTTATGTTAAATGAATTTATCTTTTTTATTGGCTGCACAAAATTCATTTGAAGAAATGTATCATACTTTAACTGTTTCACTATTCTTGGGTATTTTTTTAAAGATTTATTTATTTATTTGACACGGAGAGAGAGCGCGCACAAGCAGAGGGAGCGGCAGGCAGAGGGAGAGGAAAAAGCAGGCTCCCCACTGAGCAGAGAGTCAGATGTGGGTCTCAATTCCAGAACCCTGGGATCATGACCTGAGCTGAAGGCAGATGTTTAACCAACTGAGCCACCAGACGCTCCTATTCTTGGATATTTATGTTTGTCTTATTTTTCTGCTTATATAACCAGCACTGCAACGAACATTTTGTTGCTTAATGCTTTTTTTTTCTTCCTCCTTTTGAATTAGTTCCTAAGGATAAATTCCCAGGACTGGTATTATTTTGTCAAGGGATATAAACATAAAATATTTAATTATTTTAAATACATTTACATACCTTACAGAGATTTTAGAGAACTTTTAATGAAGGGCTAAGAATTATTATATTACATTTTTTCAATATTCCTTATGAGTTTTTGCTACATGCTGGGCACTGAGCTAAACATTAGAGATATAAAAACGCCAGAAAATCGGATTCCTGTCTTCCTGGTACTTAAGTCTACTAAGGAAGAAATTACATATTTATTTTAAATATATATTTTCTTTATAAGTCATATGATGACAAAATTTAAACCAGATTCTTCTAAGTTATTAGAAATAAAGAAAGCTCAAATAGTCACACATTTGTGTATTTTTTCATAAAGAAAGATAGCATTTTTTGGTGTCTAGGACAATTCCAGCCCCCATACTTAAATGGCATGTTCTTGGGCAATTTACTTAATCTTTCAGTTTCTACATGGAAATAATGTGTTGTAGGATTACTGAGATAATACCTCTGAGCACTTAGAATGGTGCACAACACTTAGCAAGCACTCAATTAACTGTTGGCTAATTCAGTAACGTGCTGGAACCATCTCAGATATGCTTGTGATTGCTATATTTTTAGGAATTTTGTAAGATAGTTATTAAACACAGCCATTATTAAATATTCCTCATGGTGGGAGTATTTATGTCACAGACATTGGCAAACTCTACTAATCAACAACTTTTATTCAGAGAGCAGTTGTTAAGCATTCACCATCATAACACTGACTATTATTCATGTATGTATTAACCTTCCTCTGGAAATAGTTGCTGCAGACGGTGATTAATACCCACAAGTTAAGTGGATAGTTAAAGAAACAAGTGGTCAGTGAGGTTTTTTCTGTAATGTTTTAGATAATGTGTGTTCTAAGTTGGTTAAGAAGCTACTGATTGCATATTCAATGTGTAGATATGTTTTAAATAATTCCCACACAGACAATTCACCAATAAACCATGTTGAAGTGGAATTTAAGTGAATAATTTGTTATTAATTAACAAATATGTTTGTGAAGGAAAAGCAAAGGGAACTTGGAGTGGGCTAATGGAGGTAGCATTCATGGTTTTGTCACAGACCAAGCCAGTTTACTAATTTAAAACATTCATTAACCTCTCTAAGTCTTAGCTTTCTTATTTAAAAAAAATAAATTTTAATTTCTTAATTAAAAAAAGTGGGGATAATAACACATAACTCATAAAATTGTTATGAGAATTAATTGAGATAATATGTTCTCCAGTGACCAACATACAGTAGGCACTTAATACAAATCTGTCTTCCTTTCATGCTTAAAAAAAGAAGATAGCAGGAAGGGAAAAATGAAGGGGGGGAAATCGGAGGGGGTGATGAACCATGAGAGACTATGGACTCTGAGAAACAAACTGAGGGTTCTAGAGGGGAGGAGGGAGGGGGGATGTATTAGCCTGGTGATGGGTATTAAAGAAGGCACGTTCTGCATGGAGCACTGGGTGTTATACGCAAACAATGAATCATGGAACACTACATCAAAAACTAATGATGTAATGTATGGTGATTAATATAACATAAAAAACAAACAAACAAACAAACTGAGAGTTGCGGAAAGGAAGGTGGGTGGGGGGATGGGGTAACTGGGTGATGAGCATTAAAGAGGGCATGTGATATGATGGGCACTAGGTATTATACTGAACTAATGAATCATTGAACATTATATCAAAAACCAATGATGTACTATACCTTGGCTAATTGAATTTAAATTAAAAAACACATATAAAAAAAGGGAGAGTCTTAAGCGTATGTCCATATTGAAAGAAGGAGCCAGTAAAGATGAAAGAGAACTTATTATTGTTGGGACATGATCTCAGAGGAATCTGGAATGGATAGTGGAAGGTGGAAGGATTAGCTTTGGACAGGAAGAGGAACAATACTTCCTCTCAGAGAGAAAAGAGGATTTAAATAAAGACAAATTTTCAGGTGTGGGATGGGAAGGTCAAGAAGTTCACACCCGAAAGCCTCTGTTTTCTCTGTATTGTTAAAGAAAAGCTGTTGAAGAGCTAATAACTGAGGGAGAGAAGAACCTGGCATGGCCCTGAAAGAGAAGGAGTATCAAGCAGCCCTCAGGACTCAGCTTGGTGCAAGACCGCATTGTAAAGTGACCATCTTCTACCCAACCCCAGCAGGGCTTTGCACCAGATGTGGGAGTGGAGGAGGCACCCAGCTGGACTGATCCAAGAATCAGAATCAGCAGGGCAGGGGTAGTAGAAAGATGAGGCAGGAGAGGAGGGTGCTGCAAGAGAGGATGAAGTGATGGGTATCAGAGAGGAAGTCAAGAGCTGGCTTAAAGTCTTAAAGAAAGGGGATGTGTCAAGGAACCAGAGACCTCAACGGAGCTCAAAGAGCAACGGTCATAGAGGGATAGGAATAGGGAAGAGACATGGTGAAGGTGGGATGGGAGATGGACTGTTAGCAGAAACTGTGAGGCAGAGGCAGGGATTTCTGAGCTTAACTCTTCTGGGTAGTAACAAGGGTTTGGGTCCAGCCCAGTGTTATTCAGAGCCAAGTCCTCTTTTAAAGCTGGGCTTATATTATGTCTTATAAAGCTTATAATATATCATATCTTACAATATAAAGCTATAAATGAGATATGAACCTACAGATAAGATACAAGACTAATTTTGGGGGGAAACTCAGGCTCTTTCTGAAGGAATTACAAAGAAAAAAACAAATCTAAAAGTTTAAAGTAATTAGAAATGCCAGTGAAATAAATAAATACTTCTCAAAAAAAATTTTTTTTGCTTTTTAAAGAAAACAACATGCACTTGGATATGTTACCATGTGTATGCTTGTGTGAAAAATAAATCTTGTTGCTTCATAGCCTCATGGCAGCTAAAGAAAGACAACATAAAAAACCCATGAGAACTAGTTAGACCGTGGGAAAAAAATATAAACATGAAGATGTCATTCTAGCTTCATTTATGAAAGGAAAACACTGGAAACTTGAATATCGACAAAGCATAGTGGTTAAGGGAATTGTGGAATATACCTCTGATAGAATATTGTCTGGTTGTTAAAATGATGGTTATAAAGAACTATAGAACATGGGAAATCGTTATGATAATAAATTAAGTAAAATCAAATGCAGGATTCAGATATATAGGTACACCACGATTCTGAGTGTATAAGAAACAAACATAAGACAAAGACCTAAAATTATAGTGGGTTTTTTAAATTTCTTTTTTCTATTTCCCAGGATTTTTATATGACTATGTTAAAATTAAAAATTATTGTGGCACCTGGGTGGCTCAGTTGGTTAAGCATCTGCCTTCAGCTCAGGTCATGATCTCAGGGTCCTGGGATAGAGCCCCATGTCTGGCTCCCTATTCTGTGGGGAGTCTTCTTCTCCCTCTCTCTCTCTCTGCCCTTTGCCCCTGCTCATGCTCACTTTCTCTCTCTCTCAAATAAATAAATAAAATCTTTAAAAAATTATTAATATTCTATTTCAACTCCTTCCTACTCTTCAGAAATCCTCTTGTTGGACACCGGCAGACTTCCTAAAACAGCTCAAGAAAGGAGCTTACAAATCTTCACTCCCTGCTTCCAGTTTCAATCCCACCTCCTCACCTAATAGGTGACCTTGCCTTTGACAAGAGAGGCTAAATCTCTCCAGGGAAAATCACTTTCTTTCCGTCTTCCTCTCTCTCTGCCTTTGCATTTAATTGTCTGCAGTATCAGACAACGGGCTCCACCCTCTTTCCCAGGCTAACTCCTTCATGTCTCTGGAGAGAGAATGCTTGGCCTGTTCTTCACTCCAGACCATGGCTTGTGTGATTTCCTTTTTTTTTTTTTTAATGATGTTTTCCTCTCTTCTTCCTAACTCTCTTAATCCTGCTCACTTTTTAGAGTCAAGGTGTAGTCATCCACTCCTCTGGTGATGCTTTCCCCAGTGTTCCTGCCTCTATCAATCCCTCCCCTTGGAGAACTTTTCCATACAGGACTTAATGACAGTATGTGCTCTAAAGCCAAACATCCTGGGTTTAAATTTTGGGTCCTCCACTAACTAGGTTATTTACCCTTGCTGTGTCTCAGTTTATTGATCTTTAAAATGGGGATAATGATAGAATTTACCTTATAAGCACTCAATAAATTTAAGCTTTTACTACTTGTGTTCCTTGACTATTTGGCTGTTCAGCTTGTTTTCCTAGCCACAAGAAAGTTTTTGGAAACTATTTTAGTCTTGTTTTGTTTCCTCCTTGTACGGTGATCAAATTTCTGTGTTTGCCCAGGACTTGGGGCAATCTCAAAGACATGAGATTTTCAGTGCTAAAACCGGGAAAAAATCCCAGGTAAATTGGGATGGTTGGTCACTCTGCCTTGATGCCTAAGATGATGTTTTACATGTAGTAGGTGCTTAAGGATTTCTTATTGAATGAGTTTGTATGTAAAATACAAGCAAAATGATGATGAGCACACACAAATATTTCCTGTGTTAAACATAAATCTAAAAATCTGCATTCACAGTGGGACAATTTCTAAAATGGTGAGGTCTCTTTTCCTGTGTTTATATGACAACTGATATGTTTAAACAAATCCTTTTTTGGACAGACAACGCGTTCTGATATTAAAGGTAGCTTTTGCTTTTTTTTATTTTACAATACTATTAGTCTTCTGTAATGATTTGCATCATCCTTTGGGGAGAAGTAAACTTTTAAATCTCTTGTCCAAATTCTAAACTGTATAAACTGCCAGATTTCCTTCCACACTTAAAAAATGACTAGATTATAATTAATTCTTTCTGTGGTTTAAGTTATTTCTGCAAGTTAAAACCAAGTACCTTTCCAATTGCCTGGAATTGAGGATTCCTGATCTCAGAAAAATTCTAGCCAATAGAATGTTCAGTTGAAGCAACTTGTCACTTTGACATCACAAGCTTAACTCTCCTCACTACCCCTAGCAACCAATATGCAAGCATAGCAACGGCAGCTGGTGCACCAGAACAGCATTGTTTAAAATAAACACTTTCCCAGTTGGCATTTGCAAGTGATCTTTTTCTTTCCATCGTTTAAAATATAAGTGTGAACATATCATAAGATAAAGTAAAACAAATGAAAATGAAAGCTACTTGGGAGAGGTAGGTAGGAGAACAAAAATCATAAGAAAATGCTAACTGCCAAAAGGGATTTATGCTTTGACCTTTACCACCACTGGAAATTCCATTATCAGATATATTGGAGGTTTTTTCCTAGGGGTTCCCAAAATTTAGAATTCAAGGGCCTCCTGAAAAAATCATCCCCATGGAATTCAATAATTCAAGCATCTGGAGAGTGCCTACCATGTACTAGGAGACACAGGTATGCAGAGATGGAAGAAAAAAAAGTCATAAGATATTTACACAAATAACTACGAAATATAAGGTAGATAGAGCAGATTACACACTAATGGTTCAGAACATGGTATCTCAAGCCAGACTGACTAGATTTGAACTATGGCCTAGCCATTTAGTAGTGGGAGACTTCCTAAGTCACTTATCCTCTCTGTGTTGCATTTCCTTATCAGTGAAATAAGGGGTAATAGTAGCATATACTTCTGAAGGTAGATGTGAGACTTAAGTGAGTTAATTTACATAAAATGCTTAGAATAGGGCCTGACACATAGCAAGTGCTATAAATATGTGTGCTATTAATTTTAAGATTGAACGTGACAAGTGACATAGACAGTTTCAGAAGACATGCAATGGACATTTAAGAAAGAGAGAGCTTATCTCAGGAGAGCAGGGCAAACTTTAAGGAGGAGGTGAATTGGATTTTAAGTAGCATGGTAAGGACAATAAGAAAAGTATAAGCAAAGTACAAAAGTGACTGAGCAGAGGCAGAGATGAAGCTTTACCACTTGAGGAGGAAGAGGGCAGAGAGCGTGCAAGGGGACAGGAAGGGGACTGTGAGGGCATCTTCTGACAAGATATCTCCTCACTGGCTCACTCAAAGTACAACTCTGTGGCCCTGAAGGTGAGAACAAGCCATTGAAGCCAGTGCAAAAGCTCTGAATTTGCATGTAACTCCATGTGTTTGGAAAATGTTAAGAGTTCAGTTTTGGCCAAAGGACAATTGCATGGAGTTGGGTTGGGTGAAGGGGTACAGGAGAAGAGCAGAAGGAGAAGCTGAAGAAGGGGACCAAAGGGACTGAGGAAAGGCCAGGAAATCCACCAACATCACACTAAGGAACTGGGCTTTATTATGTAGGCTGGCATTTCTCAAAGTATGTGTCTCCTCAGAGTCTACACCTTACAATCTACTATAGTGTTGGTTAAAAATGCAGATTTCTTAGGAGAGGAGAAGGATATTAAGTGAAATGGCTGTAGAAAAATGAGGCAGGAAGTTGGCTTAGGGAAGAAGAAAATAGTCCCATAGTCATCTTCTGAAGTTCCTGCTTCTAACCTTCACCTTCCCAAGATCTTCCTTCACTGCAAGGTACTAGAAGATTTGGTAGCCAGATCAATTATACCTCTCCTATCCTCCCCCGTGGGTTTGTAATTACCACCTGAACTCCTGAATGTATGTTTAAACCTTCTTTGAGGCTGAACATATGGGAGCTCACTCCCCTAAAAGGGTAACCAAGGCACATCAGAGAAGAAACTATACTCTCACTCATCAGAAACATATTGTGGTAGATCAGGAGTGGCCTGCAGACAATCAGGGATCACAGTGAGGAACACTCACCCTATGGTGGGACCACTTAGATGGCCAGAAAGGGGTGACACTACACAGATCACAGCATGCTATATGAAAAATAATGCAATGGTAACAGCAACCCTAACAAAGATGTCAAGGATATCAGCTGCAGAGCCAGGAAAATGAAAAACACACATTTCTCTTAAGCTCTGGTAATCAATCTAAAGAACCTCCCTCCTTGGTGTAGTAAATGCCTATGGGAGGCTATCACTGTAGTTTGATGGGTGTCTCTTCAAACTTTACTCTTTTGCCTTCATTTTTTGTTGGATTCAAAGAACGATCTGTATCCTTTTCTCAATTTGAGATAACAGAGGCTGGGTCTATTGTGAATTCTATTACTCAAAGCAGCACCTGTACAAGCTCCCTATTCATGTTTCTGTGGGTAAAAAGAAAAACAGTCCTACTGAAGCTCAGACTATCAGAGATGAAGGAGATCTGAAGGACCAAAACATAACGGGTATGTCTTCCTGTGGAAATAACTGGACAGTTTAGAGAGAGCAAAGTACACACACACACACACACACACACACAAACACACACGTAAGCAGCCAAATAATCTTCTTTGTAAAATCAATAAAGGATTCACTAAACTGTGTGTTTTATAATTAATGACTTAATGCTGTCTCTGTTAGAAGGCTTGAAAATTTTCCAATTCGTAAATATTTTAGAATTTGTATCATGGAAAGGTAGATCCAGAACTTTCAACAAAAATTTAAGCGGTAAGGACATTCATGCACTGAATGTATGGGGGGAAAAAAGGGAGAGAGAAGAGAGGAACTTTAAACTTCATAATGCCTGCCATGTTCCACACACAGTCCTGAACTCTTTTCATATACATCACTTCATTTAATTCTTAAAACAATCTCATAAAAGCAATAAAAATTATTCCAAATAGTGGTTTCTTTTCCAAAGACTCTACAAACCAATATTTCTGATATCTAGTATCTGGAAACAGTATGAAGGTAATCATAATCATAAAACAATTATGTCTGGAAGCCATTTTATTTCATTTGATTTTTTCCTCACAGAAATGCTATGACAGTGAAGGACAAGAACGATCACCTCTGCTTTTCTTTTCTTTTTTTTTTTTTAAGATTTTATTTATTTGTCAGAGAGAGACACAGTGAGAGAGGGAACACAAGCAGGGGGAGTGGGAGAGAGAGAAGCAGGCCTCCCGCCGAGCAGGGAGCCCGATGCGGGGCTCAATCCCAGGACCCCGGGATCATGACCTGAGCTGAAGGCAGACGCTCAACGACTGAGCCACGCAGGCGCCCCTCTGCTTTTCTAAATATAAGTAATAAATATAGCTCAGACAAGATAAGTGACTCAACCAATGAAGCCTAGTTGAATATAAATCCCAAATATTGAGGTTTCCAGGCCCACATTCTTTTTCTCAAAGTCAATTCTCAGTAGAAACTGATGTTGAAGAAATCAGCAGCCACCCAAGCTGGGTCTGGGGCCACCCCGCACCCTCTCCCTACCCTCCCTTCCAAAAGCCACCATCTTACAGACATATCTTCCTGCCCCTCCCACTGCTTGGAAGGCATTCCAAGGACATCAAAAGCCTTGCCCCCATCTTAGCACACAAATATAAATACTCATGATATAAAACAATACAGTGGACTATTAAGCAGAAAGAATATATACACTCACTAAAATGGGTTTTTAAGATAAATTACGTGGAAAAAAGCAAGTTACAAGAAGATATGTGTGATCCTTTTAGGATTTAAGGCTGCATACTTTTTAATAGAGACACACATATACACATGTGCATGTATACATACATACAGTAAATGGAGCACATTACAGACAAAAGCTAATGGCAGTTACTTTCAGGGGTTTGGGAAAGGCACCACGTGGTAATCAAAGGGGCTATACCATGGTGTTTGAGCACTCAACCTCCAGAGCCACCCCATGTGGTTTTGAATCCCAGCTCATATAACAGCCATGTGACCACAGGCAAATTACTCTGTACCTCAGTGTCTTTATCTGTAACATGAAGATGATAATAGGGCTGATATAAGGGCTAAATGATATAATAACATTTAAAGCACTTAGTGTCTGGTACATAAAGAAAGCTTTCAATAAATGTGAGGTTTTTATAAGGAGAATATATTACTTGTATAACTTTTTAAAAATTTAAGTAGAATTTGAGATAATGAGAAGATAGGTGATTTAGTTTCCTAAGGTGTCCACAACAAAATACTGCAGAGTGAGTTGCTTAAACAATAGAAATTTATTGTCTCCCCATTCTGGAGACTGGAAATCTGAGGTCAAAGTGTCAGGAGGGTGGGTTCTTTCTGAGGCTGTGAGGGAGGATATATTCCATGTCTCTCTCCCAGCTTCTGGTGGTTTGCTAGCAACCCATAGCATTCCTTTGGCTTGTAGATGCACCCTGATCTCTGACTTCATCTTCACATGGAGTTCTCCCTGTTGTGTTTTCTTCTGAGTCCAAATCTCCCCTTTTTATAAGGACATCAGTCATATTGGATTAGACTTGCCCTAATAAACTCATCTGAACTGGATCCTCTGCAAAGACCTTATTTCCAGGGTACCTGGGTGACTCAGTTGGTTAAGCGACTGCCTTCGGCTCAGGTCATGATCCTGGAGTCCCAGGATCGAGTCCCGCATCGGGCTCCTTGCTCAGCAGGGAGTCTGCTTCTCCCTCTGACCCTCCCCTCTCTCATGTGCTCTCTCTCTCTCTCATTCTCTCTCTCAAATAAATAAAATCTTAAAAAAAAAAAAAAGACCCTATTTCCAAATAACTTCACATTCACAGGTACTGGCGGTTAGAACTTCAACATCTTTGGGGGGGACACAATTCAACCTGTAACAATGGGAGAAGATCAAATTAGAGGTCATTGCATTAGTCCAGGTTTTGCCTAGAGTATTGGCCAAGTAGATTTTTTAAATGAAAACGGTTAGATTTTGTGATTGGAAGTAATGTAGAGAAGCAGAGACACTGGAGTTTCTGGCTAAAGCATCTGGCAGATGCTGGTGGTGGCATTTGCTGAAATGGAATGAGGGCTAGAGTAGATGAACTGACAGTAAATATTAAAAAGTCTCCAAAATTAACTTTAATAAAAATGGCCATTTAGCTTAATTCCAGAAAAGATGTGGCATAAGCCCACCAGGTTTATTTTAACAGACTGAAGCTTAATTTTTAGATTTTATTTCCTATGCTTTTAGTCTCCTTCAGGCTTGCCTTTCAGTGTCATGGGTCTTTTACAAACACTTCCATGTTGTTCTCCATGGAGGTTTCTGCAGTCCCCTGGCTTTGCGTATGTGTTCGAGTGGCTTCAGGTGCAGACCTGGTCCACAGGATTAGGACTGATCCACCTTGCAAGCAATGAGGGAGTGCCCATTCCTTTCACTGTTCTATCTGTACTTAACATAAAGGGCCCTTAATTATTGCTCCCAGAATAAGTGACTAGAGTAATAAAGTTATTGGAGTAGAAATGGGGAGAAATCTTGGCAATTAAAGTTTTTTTAATCTCTAGAGTGTATGTTGAATTGTATGCAGTAGTATCATTAAGACACTGAGGAGCCCCTGGGTAACAGATAAGATTTGGTGCAAGAAATTTTGCAGTTAAGTATTAACACCTCTAGATCTAAATGGGTGACTTGTGATTAAAGTCGCCTGTGGCAAAAACAAGAGAAAAGGTGTTGTAGAAGATAGTTTGGGAAGTAGGATGGTGAGCAGAGGTAGAAATCTTTTAGACTGTAGGAAAGTAAATAGAAAAAAAAAAACCCCAGATTTTCCCGTCTTGAGGAACTGTCAGTAGCACTATTTTGAATCAGTTAGGTGAACTATAGAGTCCTCTCTTCTGTATTTGTTCATCCTTTCAAGAAATATATACCAGGAGTCCACCATGTGTGTGTCTCAGGCACCCTTTGATGCTGGGGATACATCAGTGAACAAACCAGAAAAAAGTCCCCACTTCCATGGTGCTTAGGTTCTAATGTGCAGAAGATAGGCACTAAACAAGGAAACAAATGTGTCAGATGGGGATGAATGCTCTGAGGAAAAATATAGCACTGTAGGGGATAGAGTTTGGTGGATGGAGATGGGGTTGCTAATTTATAGAGTCATCAGAAAGGTTTTTCTGACAACATGAAAGGACTGATGGTAAGAATAAGTTGACAGGAATTAATCCCCACCCTTTTCAAATTTACAGTGAATTTGTGGCCTCTGGAATATGGAAGCAAACTTATAAAAGAAAGATGGGCTTTCTTTGACAGTGGTGCGTCTGCACATTTTTCTTTTCATTATTAATATTTTAAAGGCATCATTGTTTAGGAAGTGAGATGGGAGAGCGAGGCTTTTGGCTTCTGATAGCCCTGAGTTCAGATTCTGGTTCTAGCCCTTACTGACTGTGAGGGGCTGAGCAAGTGACTTAACCTCCCTTACAAATAAGAATGGTAAAAAAAAAAATAAGAATGGTAATAAAAAAGAATGAAATCTTGCCATTTGCAACAACATGATGGGACAGAGAGTATAAGGCTAAGTGAAATAAGTCAGTCAGAGAAAGACAAATACCATATGATTTGACTTATATGTGGAATTTAAGAAACAAAACAAATGAGCAAAAGGGGAATAAAAGAGACAGAAAGAGAGAGATAAACCAAAAAACAGACTCTTAATTACAGAAAACAAACTGATGGCTAACAGAAAGGAGGAGGGGTGGGGGGGATGGGTTAAATAGGTAATGGGGATTAAGAAGTGTACTTGTGATGAGCACCGGGTGATGTATGGAATTGGTGAATCACTATATTGTACACCTGAAACTAATATAACATTGTATGTTAACTAACTGGAATTAAAATAAAAACTTTTAAAAAGTGAGAACGATAATGTCCATCTTGGGGCTACCAAGAACAGTCCCTGCCTTCCTCCCCATCCCCAGCTCCTGTCTCTGGGAAGACATTATTTATTATTGGAAATTGAGGTTTGGGGCAATGAAACATAACTGTGCAACCCAGTATGAAAAGCAAACATTGATAATCCCTGAAGTTTCTACCCTTTCCCATTTAACCATCATTTTATTTATTGTTTTTCCCCTATCATTGACATTTATGAGAATATTAATTATATATTAAGAAAGATTACATACTAGTGAATTCAATTCAAGACATTTTATGGGATATCTTTAGGTATAAATATCTTGAGAGAAATACAAAGGTCAAAGCCAACCACATCTGCCATCTAGAAGGAAAAACAAGCATGTACAGTTCTAACAAGGGCAGTAGCAACATGACAATAGAGATCTATAAGTGCCACAAGGGCAGGGGGTGTTAAAGTGCTATTTCTCAGAGGATGAGAGGTTAGAACTGGAAGTGGATCATGTCTAATGAGAGGAAGGATTCTCTGCCAGATGGGAGGGAGAAGATCCCTGTTAGAGGCAGAAGTAAAATTTGGGGGGAACCAAAGGAAAGAAGGGGGCAAGAGAGTAGAAGGTACTGAAGATGATATTTTTAAATGGGCAACTCTTCGTTATTTTGAAATCAGAAATGAAATTGAATGAAAAGAATAATTTGGGGACAGCTATAAACTTCCTTATTGGATGCTCCTTTTATGTAGGGTGTGACTTCTATCATTTAGGGTGATAGAAATATGCTACAGGAAACACGCCATTTCTATCTCCAAAGCCTGAATTTGGGTCAAGTGGCAAAAAGATACTCTGATAAAGTAAGATAAGGAGGAGAAAACTACTTTTCCCTCCATCAGTGGTCTGGTTCTGATCCATTCTAAGATGCTTAGAGAAAGCATTTCTAATTCTTATGGACAAACAGAACAAAAGCATGAAATACCTAGGAGACCAGGGAGTTCGAGCAGCAAAATAGAAATCTGTTGCCACTCTAGATTTTTTATTGTATTTTAAGACTCTAAAATCTACTTCTGGTTTCTCTGGGTAAAGAAAAAACTTGCTCTCTCATTCTCTCCTTTTTTTTTTTCCCTCTAAAAAGCCCAACCTTAATTCTGTATGAAGACTTCACAATGTTTTGAAGGTGGACATTTCAGTAGCAGAAAAAATAACTCTAAATACTTATTGGCAGGATTTGAATAATTTTTCAACTTTCTGCAACAGATGCAGACAATAACCAGATAATATTATAAATCATGGCATGCCACTTGAGAGTTTTGTTGAAAGAAAAAATGTCATCTCAAATCTCAGCCAAAAGGTAGGCTATAAATAAATACTTACAGATTCTCAAGTTAAAATTTTCGAAGTTGTTTCACAATACAAAGGAGGATATTTTAACAGCATCTCATTAGCTGTTACAGCTTATAAGTGCTCATTGAAAATCCCAAATCGAATTGATAATACCAGCATTTGTCACTTACTGTTGATGCAGAGATGAAACTACGTAGACATTCTGCTAGTAGTAAGATAAAACTAATCCACATTTATCAAATGCTGCTAAAGCAAATGTTTGTGGGTTTTGGAAGCATGCTACTTGCCCTAGTACATGAAGCCATCAGAGTGTACTTCCCAAATATCTTAATGAGCAATTAATCCAACCTCTTCATTGTATAAATGTGGAAACTGAGTCCAAGAGTAGTTATATAACTTGTCCACATTGTTTGGCACCAGGGGATCCATTCCAAATGGATGATCACAATGCTCCAAAGACATGGCACCTGCACAGCACAGTTTTTGGAGTTAGGATGAACCCAAGATCACTGCCTTGTAGTTTTTGACCTTACCTAATCTTTGTGCCCCTTAGTTCCTGGAAATCCCCCTGTGTTACTTCAATTTTCCTCTAAAGAAAATAATTATCTGAAAGAAGATTCTCTCTATATCCCTCTCACCTGCCTCCCCCCTCCCACAGAGTAAGAAAGAGAGATAGAGAAAGTATTATTTTCCATTCAATAACTATTGAGTCAAATTGTCTAAATGACATCCTGAGAATAATAGGCTTTCAAGAACGCTCGGCAGGTAATTTGATATCCACGACAACAAGCAGAGAAAAGGAGGTATGGAGGGAGAAATGACACATGCCTCCTATTTGTCTGAGATCTCTTTTGCATTACCTACCAGCTCTTCGCCTTACTTATAATGCTTCCGGACAGATTGCTACTTGGTATTGTCAACAAGGACCTCTCAGAATTGCAGTGTAGTTTCAGACCATAGACTGGAAACAGGTAAAAGCCAGAGCAAGAAACAAAATTGTGACTTATAGATCAGGGTAAGGAGTTTGCATTTTATTTAATGTATAATTGGATGCTACTGAAGTAAAGGGATGGTGTAATCCAATTTAGGTTTTAATAAATTTAGATTTTGTAGTGGCTGCTTTGTGGAGACTGGGTGAGAGCTGGAGGGGAACTCAACACTGGAGGCTATGGTGGTGATTTAGTGACATATAATGGTGGTTTAGGCCAATGTGTTGGCAGTGCTAATGAAGAAAAGTTACATACTTAAGAGACACTTTTGTTTTTGTTTGTTTTGGGGGTTTTATTGAGATTTTGACACTTTCATTTTTTATTTTTTATGTTTCAGGTTTTTATTTAAATTCTAGTTAGTTAACATATAGTGTAATGTTAGTTTCAGGAGTAGAATTTAGTGATTCATCACTTATATATAACGCCCAGTGCTCATCACAACAAGTGCCCTCCTTAATACCCCTCATCTGTTTAGCCCATCCCCCACTCACTTCCCCTCAGGCAACCCTCAGTTTGTTCTCTGAGTTAAGTTTCTCATGGTTTGCCTCCCTCTCTTTTTTTTCCTTTACCCTATGTTCATCTCTTTTGTTTCTTAAATCTGACTGACTTATTTCACTTAGCATAATACTCTCTAGTTCTATGTCATTGCAAATGGCAAGATTTCATTCTTTTTATGGTTCAGTAATATTCCATTGTATACCTATGATCTAGCAATTGCACTACTAGACATTTACCCAAAGAAAACAAAAATACTAATTCAAACAGATACATGCACCCCGATGCTTATAGCAGCGTTATCTACAATAGCCAAATTATGGAAAGAGCCCAAATGCCCATCGACTGATGAGTGGATTAAGAGATATTTTTGAAGATAGACTCAAAACCTGGTAGATCAGATGTGGATGGGAAAGATGAGGTGATGGTAAGGAAGGGAAGCAATCAAGGATGTCTTCCAGAGTTCTCTGCTGACCATCTCAGTGGCAATTTGCTGGAATGGGAAAACCTGAGGGAGAAATAGGCTAGTGACAGGATTATAGAAAGATGGTATGGTGTGTGTATATGTGTGAGGGGCAGGGTGCAACAACTACCAAGTAAGAACACCCTTCCCACAGAGAGAACATTCCCTTTATTCCTTGACAGTTCACATTTTGAAGCTGCTTTGTTTGTGAGTTGAAGCATGTGTCGGCCCTCAAGGTTGTCCACCTTCACTGACTCTATTGTTAGTGCAGATTCCTCTAAGATTCCAGCAAAAAGCTGTCAATCAGTCTGAGTTTTCAATGTTGATGTTCATTTTCATCTTTTACTGGGACTTCATAAGTATTTTAGTGGAAAATTAGAGGCAATTACATGAGGGGATATCAGCGAGGTATCATCTTAAACTGGAAATACATTAGACTAGAATTCATGCATAAAAGCTACAAAAGATGTTCTCTAATATTCCAGTAAATAATCTTCTTGCCTGTCTCAAAAACTTTTGTTGTTAAAATATTAAAATATTAATATAATTATATATTATATATTATTAATATAATTAATATAAAATATTAATCCAATAAAATAAATAAGTTAACTATGCACTAAGCTGAAGAAATAATAAGTAGAAGGACAAAATATCCCCAAAGCTAAAAGGCAAAGTAAACATTAAATTTAAACAATGAAATGTATTATTAGAAAATACAGAAGAATTGATTAATATAATTGCTGATTGTTACAATAAGAAAAATTAATGAAATTAGAAATATGAGAATTAATAAAAGAATATATAGAGAGCAATTTCTAAAATAAAAATAACCTTTATAATATGCTAATTAGTCTCAAGGTAGTCACTGATATATCTTGGAAAATAAGCACCAGAATTAGCTTACAATGTAAAAAGCCTGAATATACAACAATTTTGGAAGAAATACAAATTTTATTTTTAAAAACCTATAAGAAAAGACTTTATGTATGAAAGTTTTATTAAGAAGTTTTTTTTAAACTTTCAAGGAAATATTAGAGGCCAAAGGAAAACCTGGGAAGCTTCTCAATACATTTTACAAAGCCAGTATAACCCTAAAATTGAAAACTTGAGAAAAATATCTCAAACTACAGGTGAATTTTACTTTATTAGAAGAGCTGTGAAAACTTAACATACCAGAAAATAGAAATAAAAAACAACTTAGGAAGAAACTACCCATTAAAACCAAACAGTGATGATTACATAATGCAAGAATGTTTAATTTCCAAAACATAACTCATCATATCAAGTAAAGATAATGAGACAACCTACATTGTTTAGGCTGGATTATTTAGTCAATACAATATGACTATTAGAAAGGAGGCACATTTCTAAAACTAATGATGTAATGTATGGGGATTAACATAAGAATAAAAAAAAAAGAAAGGAGGCACATTTATTATTTTCTGCAGATGAAAAGACTGCATGCTTAAAACCCCCCCAAAATCAACTGAAAACTCTTAAATGCTAATAAGAGATTTCAATAGATTAACAGATACAAATCAACACATAAAATCTTATTACTTCCTATATTCTAGTGATAATCATTTAGAGATAGAGAAAGGAAAAAAGGAACCAATTTGTAAATAAGAAAAGTAGGAAATGTTTATGGTGAAATTTCAAATCTTTCCTGATATCTATAACTACATCTTTACTTATCTACATATACTATATTCCTAGATAGCAAGAACAAATTTGTAAAGATATCAGTTCTTATCATATCAGCTTAAAGATCTGGTACAATTACAATTAAAGTTGCCAAAGATGTGTTTTGGAAGCTAACTTTTAAAGTTTATCTGGACTGATATGACCAACCAAGAACATGAAAAGAAATGAAGTGGATAATTTCTCTACCTGATATTAAAATCTAATAAGGATGGAATATGTAAAATAGTCTGATAAAGGGGCTAAAATTGACAGATGTAACCAGGAAAGTGGTTCAGAAAGAGATTCTAATAGATTTTTAACATGTGACAAAGATCGTATCACAAACCAGTAGAGAACAAAAGAACAGTTGGTAAATGGTGCTCAGGTAATGGGTAAACTACTTGGAATAAAATAATATTATTGCTTTTCCTCCCACCATATATCAAAATTTCAAATGAACTTAAGACAAGTGTTAAAGATGAAACCATTAAAAAAAATATGTAGGTAAAAAGAGACACTAAATAGATTTTATTTTATTAAAATAATTATTTAAAATTCTATACATTGAAACAGTACAAACAAAAATAAACATACAATTTAAGAAAATATTTTCCACAGATATGCAGGCAAAAGATTAATACACATAATATTTAAGGATCTTTTACAAATAATTGAAAAAAAATGAAACCTCAATATAACAATAGGGGAAAACATAGCCAGACAATTCATAAAATAAAGTTAAATGCCCACAAAACATATTGAAAATGTTAAACCACAAAAATTTAAAAAAGAAATATGATTAAAACACATGCTATTTTCAATCTATCAGATTCATAATATTGGCAGAAGAGTTCCACAAATGTGATGTGTTAATATCAAGACCCTTAGAAAATCTTATAAAAATTTGTATTCTACTTATAGTAATCTCTTGTAAAGAAACAGAAATGTAAAAATACAAAAACACCCCCAATATTGATGCTGTTGATATCAATAGTGTCATGGTTCAATGAATTATAGCTCATATATCTATATGATTTAATATTATACAAACATTCATCAGACTTTGAGGAATTTTAATGACATATAAATTAAAACACTGAGTTTAAAGAGCAAAGCTCAAAATATTGGAAATATTTCTTAAGGTATACATACACATAAAATTTCTACTGTATATGTATAATTCTAAGGAATTCACCAAAATATTAACAATGGTAGTTTCATTTATTGGATTAAGGGTGAGATATATTTTTAAACTCTGTCTATATTTTCTAAAATGAGCATAGATACACATTATAATTAGAAATAAATAAGCATTACTATAAAATAAGCCAGAGAATTTTATAATGTAATTACAAACATTGTCATTGAAAATATGAAAAACAAAAAAAGATAACCTGCCATTATTGGTAGATTTCACTTAAGTAGAAGCCTCATTTCCTAAGTTTTAGATAAACTAGTCGTCACTGTACTTTATTTTTTAGTTTTTTAAGATTCTATTTATTTATTTGAGACAGAAAGAGAGAGAGAGAGAGAGTGCACAAGGGAGGGGAGGGACAGAGGAAGAGGGAGAAACAGACTTCCGCCCTGAGTGGGAGCCTGAGACTGCCTTGCTCCATTCCTGAGGAGCAAGGACCCTGAGATCATGATCTGAGCCAAAGGCAGATGCTTAACTGACTGAGCCACCCAGGCGCCCTGTACTTTGTTTTAAAATGCAAGTAGCATCCTTCTTCCTAACAAAGCTCAGATTTGTTAGTCTTTATAAAAATGCAAAACATATTTACATAAGAGTAAGCAGGTTTGAAGCTGGACCTTTTAGCTTTTGCCACTGAATAATTCCTACTAACCTCTTTTACTTGAATATATAAATGGCATATTATTATTTTTAAAATATACATAAACATGTATTTTAGGTACATATGTAGAAGCCCTTGTATTTGAAAATGATTCTGGTCCAAATAAAGAAAACCATTTAGAATCTTTCTGTATAATTATTATCACATGGCTTAAATTTCAGTCACATAAATAAATTCTTCCCTGGATTCCAACAAGTTTTCCTGCCTTTCTCTTTCTTCCAAAATCATTAGTAGAAGTTCCAAAAGTACATACTTCTCCCTATCTTCTAATTAGCCTACTTGGTTTAATTGGCAAAAGTGACATTTGCATCACCAATACCTCTCTTTCAAAGAAGACGATGACGGGATGATTTTCAAAGGTCTAAAAAAAGGTTCTGTGGCCTTCAGTAGGGCCCATCTGACCATTCAAATGGAAGCCAGCCAGCCACAGTCTATGCGTCAGACAGGGAGCTTCCTTAACATATGCATATATCCCACCCCTTTTCTACTGGCACAAGTCAGAGGTGCTGTTCCAAGTGTGAAACGTGGGTATGAGCAGCAATTTACAGAGTGTGCGTTGCTTTTTTTGTGTCTGTTGGTGGGACACTGGAAAATGGGTCTGGCACAGTTCATCCCTCACAAATGCTTAATGCCATCCCTGGGGACAGAAATATCACAAGCCCAGAAAAACATAGCTTTTAGCTGCTTGGTACTGAAAATTTCAGGCAAAATTCCAAAAGCCCTCAAAGCTAATGTCGAATTGACAAAGTGCCAAAAACCTCTCTGGCATTAAATTTCCCCTCTTTATTTTCTCCCCTCAGGTGAACAGCTTGTGAAAATAATAATGTGATAATGCCACCCTGTGTTCCAAATATCTCAAAGCACCATCTTGTTAAGCTTCTTGGTGTCCCTGTGAGACTAATGGGAATTGAACCAACTCATTCATTTTATAGATGAGAAAATCCCACAGGAGGTGGGTCTAATATCTGGGCCTTGGCCATGAAGACTTATCACATAGGTCCCAGGTCTGAATTTGGTTCTCAAAACAATGCCGAAGTATTGTAGGAAAGAACCTGAAAAGTTCAACTAACATCAAAAAAGGCTAGAGCAAGTCTCACAAAGGATAGTAGGTGGGTTGAGGTAATAAACTGGTGAGAGTGATCGAAACACATCCCAGGAGGAATAACAAGGCATAGTCTGGGCAGAGCAATAAGGCAAAGTCTAGGCATGAGGCCACTTTATTAGCTGTAAGAATTGGTGAAGGCCATCAGTAGATCTAATGCAGCATTAGGGGCATCTTAAAACAGCAGGCATGGTAGATTTCTGTCATTTATTTTTAGTACATCTGAATTATAGAATCCACTGTTATGGAAGTAACAGCAAGAAATAGGATTCTAACCAACCCCCTCCCCACCAACTACAAAAGTAACTTTTCTTCCCTGAATCCTAGCAATCTGGCTTTGAACACATGATCTAAACCAGTCAAGGGTATGACCCTATTCAGCACTCTGAATCCGGAAGAAATGTCCCAGCAAAGCCAGGGACGTTTTAGAGCTCCTTATGACCACTGTATCCACATCCCATGAGGCCAGCAGCACTTGAACAATATCTTCCTGTAGGTGTGACTTTGTCTGAGGTTCTGGTCAACCACATTCCCTTAGTTCCCCCTTTACTTCTGAGCATGATTCTCTAGACTTCCTGTCGATCCAGTGAGATAGCTGATAATAAAATAATTTTTCTAATAAATACATTTTTATTATTCTAATAAATTCATTTTTAGCTGCAATTAACTAGGGTCAGGTTCTGTAATTTGTAACCTGGAAGACTGAAATAGGCAGTGGCAAAGGATGTAGAGAAGTTAACATCAAGCAAATCCAGCAACATATGTCAAGTTTGTAGCAGCAGGAACTATAGGTTTGGAGGAAGAATTCCTTCCAGGTGGAGGAAGCACAGGTATAGCAGAAAGTACTACATGACCTAAAATCCATTCTCTTGTCTTATTTTTATGTATCCTATAGGACTATGTTTTCCAGTCTCCCTTGCAGTTAAGTATGTCATCTGACTGAGTTCAGTAAAAAGAACGTGAGTTGAGTGATGTGTGTCTCATTCAAACCTGGCCCACTAAAACCTTCCACATGTGCTGCTCCATTTCCTTTTCCCTTTCTGGTTTACCGGAATGTAGATGACTTTAGGATAGCCTTGGAAGCCACTTGTTGAAGATGGCAGAGCCCCCAACATCGTGCATTTGCTAAACGACTGTATGAAGGACTGCCCCACTGATCTACTCACCAGTCCAGTATTGATACCTAACCAAGAAATAAACTTCAGCTATTTGAGCTATTATACTTTTGGAGATCTATTTGTTACAGAATAGCCTAAATATACTATATATGGTAAAAACTTAGTTGGTCAAGAAAAAATTTCAAATTCAGAGCAGCACCAGAAGAAAGGCTGTTATTTTTATTTACCTCTGAAATGAGAGGTAAATTTTGAGTCTTTGAATTGGTGAAATTTCCCTCAATTAGGAAAAGAACAGATGACAGTTGAGATAGAATCTCTAACAGTAGATTTGCAGCTACAGCTATACAGCTTGAAAGGATGCAAGCAAAAAAACTCATTAGAGATTTGACAATCCTGAATAGAATTGTAGAATTTATTAGAGATCAATAAATTTAAAATCTTTTTTTTAATGCATTGAAGTATCTCTATGCCAGAGATAATGATGAGATAAATTCTAACTCTGATTCTACTTTTTCCCCTTTAACCTTGTTTTCCCTTCCCAAATAGATTCCCCAGATAGCATTGGGGTTCCTTGGAGACCACATACCCCAGTAGAAATTCCCTTGCCTGGTTAAAAAAACCTGCTTTCTAGCTCTGACTTTGCAGCTGACCTACTATCTGACCTTTGACAAGTTGTTTCTCCTCTCCTGTGAATGAAATTTCCTCAACTATGAAATGAGAGGTAGGAAAAAACTTATATTTAAGATGATTGATAAAAATAACAGAAACCCATTACACACCACTAGAGATTTTTCTCCAGGCTAACTCTGATTAATTAGTTAACACTATTTTGATAAGGCTACTTAACCAGCAAAAATGAGCCAATTTGTATTATTATTTCAGCCACAGTTTTTTATCTTCTCAAAGATATCAGAAAAAACACTTCAAAGTCATACTGAAGTCCAGATATAATGCCTTTATTAATATTCCTAATAATTCCAATAAAATTTAAAATGGATAAATTTGTATGACTTGTTCTAAGGCACTGAAGTTTGATATTCTTTTCTAACTACCCTCAAATTGTTAGGCTGAGTCTACCTTTGAACAATTACTAAAACATATAGATATCATGGATTATCATCAGATCTGCTTTCTATGCCAAAACTCTGACCTGCCCAGTATAGGTCCATCAGTTCCAGTACACCCACCTTGAAACCCCAGGTGGAGAAATGTTTTTTCCTGCCATTGTGTTGCACAGGGGTCAAAGATCAAACATCCTGGAGAAATATGCTATTGATATCACTGCAGAATGTTGAATTCAAAATGGGTTTTCCACCAAGATGGGTCTTATTAATGATGTCAGGCACTGTGAAATGCAGAGTGTCAAGTGCAGAAGTGCCAATGAGATGGTGTCAAAGATCCAAGTAAGATGAAAATTAGGAGCACAAAACAAATTAGAAAAGATGGAAATGACCTGAATTCATCCCAGTAACTGGCTGCCCGGGTATGTGCTTGTGTTTTATATGCTCCGGCTTGAGTTTACTTATGGGAGGGAGCCAGATTCATTTGGAGGTACTGGGATTTGAAAGACTAGTTAAAACAAGAAATGCATGGTATTCAGACTTATTTCTCTTCGGAAGATATTTCTGTTCTTTCAGCTTACTTGGATATCTTCCTTAGGAAGTCTCTAAGCACTTTTCAGTTCTCTGAAGTGGTTCAGATTACTCCATAGTTTCTAGTAATATTTAATATAAATTTCACATCAGTGAAATTTAGGTCATATCTACTTAGGCCCAACATGTACTATAAAGTAAGAATGTATCTTGTGGGTAAAATTGGGAGAGGAAGGAACATTTAATGGTAAAATGTGACACTAAGAACAAAAATCACTTGATGGAAATCTCTGTTCAGAAGCCTCAACCCAGGGTGATTCTCTAAAAAGCTGAAGAACAGCCCTTTGGGCACCTGATGTCACTCTATCCATAATGCTAGAAACTTACTAAAACCCAGAATCCATTTGGAACGAATTAGGGTCCTGCTTCACTAAAATAATCTCAAGAATCCCTATTTCCGCTCTAAGAAACTACCCTTTGGGATTTTCCTACAACATGTTCCACTTTCAGGCTCTCCCCTACTGAGACTGGTCCTGTTGGGATGCTAGCTACAAGAGCTGCTTTCGATTGGAAGCTGTGATGGAGATTGGTGCAACAGAAATGAGTCTGTGAGTGAGTACCTGGGATATAAAAACAATTTCCAAAAACAACTTAACCTTCTTAGTGCCAAAAATGGGTTGAAAATAGCTGTAAGAACCTCACCTGCCAATCAGCTCCCTCTATATTCAGCCACCCTGCAAAGCATCCTAACTAGGGTGGTTTTCAACTAAGTAAATATGCCCTTAAATCCTTTGTACTCAAAGGTTGTCAAGCCTTTGCAAGGATGGGTGGACCATGAAAAAGAGATCCATGAGCATATTTTTACATTGGCAAGAAAAGGAAAATGTCACTCAACTAAATTTAAGATTGTTCACACACATCTGCTACCACCAGAATGTTATAAACAAAAAAAAAAAAGAAGAAGAAGAAGAAGAAAGAAATGTGAATGGTTCAGTCTAAATAGCTCCAAATATATTTCTATTGTTCAGATGACCTATGCTATTTCAACAATGATTGAAAGGCTATCAAAGCAGAAGCCAAAACATGTTTATAGTTTGTCATATAGGAATAATTTTTGGTTAAATAAATACACAGACAACCATATCTCAACTACAAAATGTATGTGCTAGATAGCTGTTATTACAAATACATCACTAAAATGTGTGCAAAAAAATATAAAATGTTACACTTCTGACAATATCATAAGTGAATCATATCCTTGAGAGAGAAATACAGAGAGAAAGATTGCCAGAGAATAAATTTCTGAATCAGGTATATTTCTCCCCATTTCAGGACATAAAGCAGATGCATTTTATGACATGAGCCTCAAATACTCTAAATTAAAATGTTACAGTTTCATCAACCAGAATGATTTGTCCAAAGTCCACTACCAGCAGAAAATGAATGCAGTTTATCATAAAGAAATAATCATAGTTTTAAAATCACAGAAGTGTACACAATAGTTATTTCAAGAGTGTACAAAAGGCACTACTCTACATCTGTAACAATCAAAGCAGGATTACAAAATTCGGGGAAATGAAACTAAAAGAACTAGAATCATAAATCTACCTTTCATTCTTTCAAAAACTGATTTCTTTTAAATATTGACACCAATTAAAAAAATCATCAGTGGATCTACTAAACTAAGCAGTCAAAATGTATTAACAAGACCTCCTTAATATAAAATTAAATTGCATCCTCCAAAATCTTGCACTTCATACACTGTCAAAATGTAAATGCCATTTATCTAAAAATCAAATGCCAAATTACTAAAGAGTTAAGAAGCAATAGCAAATTCACTTGGAAATTATTTATAACAAAAAGAATTAGTTATATTTGAATTAGGGGTTTAGCTAAGTAAATTATATTCACTACTAGTTTTTACATACGAGAAGAACCATTGAGGGAAATAAATTCCGTTATTACAATAATATAAAAAGATAGTTTTATTAGACTTTAAAATAAATGGTTCATTGTAAAAAAATGTTCCAAACCTCACTTAACTGACCTGAGAAAAGATAATTATTTGTTATATTACTTTTTTATGACACTATGTTCTCTTAGACAAATTTGAATAGTTAATCAAAATATCTACTGGGGTCATTTTGGTAGCAATTTGAAGTTTCTTTTCTTCATTGGTTATGTGATATAATATCATAGAATTACACCTTTGACAGTCTTAAGAAGGGTACTAAAAGACATTTTTTGAATAAACCATTTCTTTAATTTCTGGTTTGAACAATTAAATGGGACTATTTTGAAACTAATAAAATATTTTCAGTGATGCCAAAAGTATGTCTTTAGTGCCCTATTATCTAGTCATTTTATAAAAGGATTTGTCCTTTCCACTTACTATAGGTTTTTACTGTATATATTTTATACCAGTAAATTTAAAATTTTCATGTTATCAAATATCCCCTATATGTCCCAACATTAGAATATTTAGACATTTGCTCTTTTTGATAAATGAAAGTATAACCTGCAATTGAAAAATTTAAAACTGTCCTTCTGAACACAAATCAGAAACTATTTTTCAAAAAGAGTTTTTACAAATGACAACAAATTGCACGGTTGGAATTATAATTGCGTAGATAAAAATGCTATTTCCAAAGTAATTGTTTTGTCCAACTGCAATGCAATTAATTTATGGCGAATTAAAACAAAAACTTAGATTCTCAAAATTCATAGCACCAAACATTCACATACCAACTGTTGCAATGAGAAAGTAATTTTTCAAATTAATATATTAACACTTCCTAATATAGTATCTTTAAGTGATTAATACTGAATTTGAAATGCAATGAAAGCCATCACTTTTTATAGCTAAATTTAGCATAGCTCGGGCTAGACGTCAGAGTTTCCTTTCCATGTATGCAAAAATATGATACACGTAAAAAAGATAACAGACATTTGGAAAACTTACACTTTCAGATTGCTTGCTCTGGTCACAGTCCCACATCGTCGTCCCACATTGCCCAGACCTCTCCATGGTGCTGAAGAGCTACCCTTGCCCATTTGAGAGGAAAGAGTTATTTATTCGAACTGGCTTTGAAAGAAATCCATAAAGAGTTGCCTGTGTTAGCAAGTAAAGTTATCTGAAGAATTTCTGTAACACATACTACAAAGGAGATGCTTTGCCCTTCAGTTATCAACCACGATGCTCAGGTGGCTCAAAGAAGATTTTGGAGCAGAAATCTTCAAGTATTGACAAAAAAGAGAGAGAGTTCTTTGGGAAATGAAGTTTGCTGATTTTCTTCGGTGTTCTTCAGATTGAAAATACACACACACACACACACACACACACACAATACAAGGCTATCCAGACAAGAGAGGATTCCATAAAAGTTCTTGATCTTAATGCAGAAAACAAGCTCCCATTACTCCAAAGCATCCAATTCACTTCATCCTATCATTGCATCTACTTTTTTGATAAAAATAGTAAAATGAAATAAAGCTCAGAATTCAACAAGGCACTGCACACACTATGTAAACAGGTATGCCTTACTGTAGCTTTAGCCTCTGTCTGCTGAAGATTATCACAGAAGAAATCAGGCTCTTGTGGTTTTCACAGATTATCTTTCTGAAGCTGAAACGTATAAAGAGCCACATGACACCCAATGATGTCATCTCTAAAGCAGGTCACAGTTGCTGCTGTATGTAGATGAAGTCCTTCTAGTGAAGTGTTTGGCATAGCGATTTTCTTGAAAATCTACTTGCATTAAATAGCATGGTCTTCTATCAATATACTTAACCCTATCAAAATACTGCCATGAAGAGAAAATCAATTTATTGCTCACATGTGAAGCAGTGTGTCTGTTTAACTTAAAATCAGCTTCTGGTGCTGTTTTGGAAATGAATAATTGTAATTAACTCAGTGAATATAGTGAAGAAGGAGCTGTTATGAGAACTAGAGGAACTGTAGAGACATAGAATCTACTCCTAAAAAATCTTACAGAATTTTTAGCAAGCTAAAAAAAAACTTATTCTTTTTAAAATCAATCCATGAAAATTGCAAAATAAAAATTAAGGCAACTGTCTTCAACTTCTAACAACATTTTATGCAATGAAAAATTTTTTAAGATTTTATTTATTTATTTGAGAGAGAGAGAGAGCAGAGCGAGCAAGAGAGAGCACAAGGTGGGGGGGTAGAGGGAGAAGCAGACTCCCTGCTGAGCAGGGAGCCTGATGTGAGGCTCGATCCTAGGATCCCGGGATCATGACCTGAGCTGAAGGCAGACACTTAACCGACTGAGCCACCCAAGCGCCCCTATGCAATGAAATTTTTTAAATGTTTCAAAGACATAAAAAAATCGTACCGGAAGAATCTGAGTATGTTTTCAAATGTTGGTAGAAAACTTTAACTTACTACTTTTAGATATTTTTCAGCTCTGAGTAAAGCAACAATTAAAATTTTAACTATACCTAATCTGTACATGTAACTGGTGATAGTAAACATAGATACTATTTTAAAGAATGTATAATAATGAGAAATGCCCATTTCCATTCTGTGTAATGTATTTCTTTTCTCTTTCTCAACTATGTAGTCACACATCACACTTGAGGATTTTTAGTCAGAGTTGACATTCCCGTCAGCTAATAGTTAAATAATCTAATCCCCTTTCATGCCAACTAAATAATCTTCACAACCAAAGTGAAGAATAATTTAAAACTAATCAGAGTTTATTGAATGTATCCCCCTTTAATAAAAAACAAACTGGATCAAACAACAGAAACCTTTCTGGAAGAGCATAGTATATATTGTTACATTTTTGAGAAAGAACCGTTAAGTCTGGAGAAGAGAAAATGGAATTTTCTACACAACCAGTGCCACTGGGAAAATTCCATTAAAACAATAGTGATTGTTTTGGTATCAAATCAGGAAAAATTTGCTTCAGCACCTCCTCAAGGTGTATCTATGCCATGCTAAAACACTGAAATAAAAATTGGAAGAAATATTGATCACCTGTGTGCTCTGTTCATGTAAGTTTACTAAATAAAATTTATTACTTTTTTTGCAATTCCTATAACAGTGCTTTTTATACTATAATGATGAGGATTACATTTTAAAAAATTTTTAAAAATACAGAATCTCAGGCCTCTTCTCAGATATTCTGATGCAATAGATCTGCTGTGGTCCTGAAATCTATATATATATTTTAAAATTCCCAAAGTAATTCTTATTTGGAAAACATTGCAATAATTAATATAGTACAATGTATACAACCTTATAAAAATCAAAATATGTAAAAAAATAAAAGGCCAAGTTGTTGCTACATGAAGCATCCAATGTTGAGGGCTCCCTTCTTCTCATGTCCTCAGGCTTCCATGAGGAAGAACTTTCCTAAATACTCCCACACTTCAATCCTCTCCATGAAGGTGGAATAAGTAACCCTGATTGGAGGATTCGGCAAAGGGACTGGGCAGCCCAGTATCATTCTCTCTGCATCTTTCTATGGGATCCATCTCCCTGCACAAGTTCTGTGGGTGAAGCTGGCAGTTTTCAGTGCTCCCCAGGATTGGTAGGTTTCCCTACAAAGGTCAGTAGTAGGAAGCTCAGTGGTGCCACAAGTCAGAGTTACACCCTCAAATCCAGCTTTGACAGTAAATAAAGATGAGATTTTGATATCACTCTTCCTAAATCTCTTGCCTTTCAAAATAAGTTCCTAAATCAAGATGGGGAAAAGGAGTTATTTATTGGCTTCCTAAAACTACATCTCCAACACTGTTACATTGTTAACTAGGCTTGTCCTTTTTATTTAAACTCTACCAGCCAGCTACTGTAACAGGTTTTACATGTGAAGTAACTTAATAATATTTGTATTTGCATAATACAGTTCTATATTAAAGGCCTATAAAAAGGAGTGTAAAAATTTCATTGGAAGTTTTCAAAATGCATTGTTCAACTCCTATTAATTTTATTATTGAGCCACTTAGAAATTCCAGCTCTTGGAATTTTTCTTCAATAAGTACTAATTCTAGAACAGCATTTCCTGAAGTGTTCCATGGATTAATAGTCCAATAAGATGTGACTCTTATTGGGATTCATGTTCAAAGAAGTTTGGAAAACATGAAAAATAGTACTGCCCTCCCCCACAAATTCAAAATGTGTATTAGGTTAGGGAGGCTCTAAGAGGTCCTGATATAAATAATTTGGCTTATTTCACCCTTCCCCAATTAACATCCATCAATATCCAATGAAACTAAAATTCCAGGTACCACAATATGGGAAATTCTGCTCTGGAAGATATTTCAGCAGTCAGATTTTTATTAAAAATAATATCTAAAACCTTCTATACAACTAATCAATAAAATGTTATTATCTCCTATAAGTTACCAGTGCATCTGGGACAAGAATTGCCAACCATGACTGGGGAATTATGTAAATTCTGCAAGGGCAGAGGTTGAGTGTATTTGGGTGATCATATCACCAGTGCTTGGCAAAGGCCAGCACACAGTAGTGTTGAATGAGTGAACAGATGATGCAGACCTAATCTAGGGATGTGAATAACTACCCCCTCCCCAGTGATGTCTTATTTACAAAAAGAAAGAAAGTCCCAAAGAGCCTTAGGCCAATGAGGTTCTAGAATAAAAGGAATACAACAGTAGATCTTACTCCAGGGCTACCACATCCAACTTCTCCTTGGATCCTAAAGCATCTTTCATACTCACCCAATGAGTGAAATACTGATTTGTAATTCTGAAACTGGATTTTATAACAGAGGATGCACTTTGAGTCTCAACAAGGGGATTTGACACTCTAGCTCACCAGAGCTGCAGAATAAGGACAGCATCTACATGAGGACAAATGCTGAGAATGGACTTGAGGTAAAATAGAAGGCAAACAAGTTCCTTCTCAACTCTGTTTATCAAAAGTGAGATGCTTAATGCCTAGGTTTTTGCATCTATACCTAAAGGTCAATAACTTTGAGACTGCTAAAGAGGATTGATATTAGTATGGTTGAGTGAGTCTGTTATCAAACAATGAATTGTAAATTTTGCATATCATTCTGAACCCAGAAAATGATCAGTATTAGCAGTCCTCAAAAAAAAAATTTTAATCCCCAAACTGAAACAACATACTTATTTTTAAACCTATTGAGAAAAATGTCCTCAAATCCTTAAGTTAAAAGGACCATTTGGAAAAAGAATCTGTAATATCAACCAATATTCAAAGATATAAAAAGGAGTGTTTTGGCAGAAAGATACCAAATATTTTATATAAGAATATATTAATTCAAACTGTCATATATGGTTATATATTATATAATGTAATTTCTAAAACTTTGGGGAAAAATTTATTCTCTAAGACTCTAGTTTGAAGAAAAGAGAATTACATCTACTTTTATGTAAATACCAAGAAGTCTTCTCTTTTTACATGTGATTACTACAGTCTCTGAACCAAAGTTTGGGATGAATAGACTGACAATTTGTGCTATTTGGGGGTCTGAGAAGCAGGATGGAAGATAGAGTTTGGGCACTGAACATTAAAATTCATGGGACCTAAGTTTATAACAACAGCTGGGCATAATACTGTAACTTGTCCCTGACCTGGAAAATCTAGGTTATTAAATTATTAAGTAGCACAAGGCTTACTCTCTAAAATTTCACAGCTTTTAAGACTGCACTGGGAAAAGTCCCAGGAAATCTTCTTTGAGGGTCTGAGTACCCCCTCCAAAACAAGTGTGACTTTGTAAGAAGCCTTTATCCTTTTAGTCCCAAGATTTTTCGTGATGTATTTAAAGCCTGGAAGTTGTAAATCTCAAAATGGGCAATAAAACTTGAGGGTAAGAAAGTAGTTTGAATGTAGGTGTACATGTCGTGTTTGGCAGACAGAAGCAGTACTAGTTTTTGGTAGCATATTAGGAAGGTGTGGTGGGTCACCTGGCTGCCTGTTGCTAACTATCCAGTAACTCTTGCTAAAAGCTAGGGCAACCCAAGCAGCCCCAACCATATGAGAGCTCCATGGACTTCTCTCCAGGGCAACTGAAGTAATGGGGTCTTTAGCTGGCCCAGACCACTGATCTTTGAACCTGCTCAGAACTGAAATTCTTCCTGACCAGTTGTGAAGTAAGGCCTTGTGGCTGGAGTTGTGCAACTGTTGGAAGGGTGCTTTTGCATTGACCTGCCTGAGAGGTGAGGCCACATAACCCTGTTCACCCCAACATGCTGCAGATCCCCCCATTTCTTTTTTTCCCAAATCTGAAGGGAGCAGAGTGACCTAAGATTGCTTTTACTGTGTATATGGGTGTGGTCTCTCAGAAGAGGCCTAGTCACTGAGAAGCAAAAATACTTTCACCTGTTTTTACCTTTGGACCTTGAAAATTAGTCTTTAAAAGAAGCAACACTAAAACAAATACTTGATGTATTACTTTGTAATGTACAGCTCCAATCTCAGAACATACATATATATATTCTGGATATATATATTCTAAGACACAATTTGGTTCTCATGGATTCATGAATCAGAAGCAGGCAGTGTGCCCCTCAATAGGAATAGAGTTAAAAATTCCACTTCTGCTCTTCACAGGCTTTGCAGAGTGTTTTGAACACATGGAGTATTTTCAAGAGCAGATACAGAATCCACTAACATTTATTGAGAGCCTTCAGGGTCCCACACTCTGTGCTACGTTTTACATAGGTAGTGCCATTTAATCTTCACAGCAATATCAATCCATCTCTAAGGTGCGTGGTACTTCCAGTTTGCAGATGAAGAATGGTCTCTCAAGTGGTACATCTTAGACTCACAAAAATTGTGGCAGAGCTACTGTTAAATCATGTCCTCTTTACTAAACCAGGGCTTCATTCCATGAGCCACGGAGCCCCCTACAGGCCACACCATAATAATATGGGAACCCATGGGAATAAGTAGGCATGGCCAGGAAGATAGAACCAATTAGAGACAAATGGGATTGAAAAAGTCTCCAGACAATCCAAAGATTTTTCTGAATTTATCTGAAGGGTATGCTAATGATTTGTGAAAAGGGTACCAAGTCATTTGGAATGTACCATTTTATAGTGATATTCTATTAGACAAATTACAGATTTTTCAGAGCTGGGAACTAAAAGAACAAGTACTTGGTCATATGAAATTGATTAATAAACAATACACAAATCATTTTCCACTATTGTCCTCCATGCAATAACTAATATTTTTATGACAAAAAAGTTCTTTTTTCTCACTTTGATACCCACAAGCTCCATGTCACAATAACTTGCTACTCAAAATTGCTATTTCTAAAATAAATTTTTCTGTTACCTCATGATACATTGTGGTATAAGGACAGTTAATATGCAAATTGCTAACATAATTTCATATATATCTTCCCTCCTGTTGCTCTTTAATTTGGCACTGAGCAGCTGAGGTCTGAAGTTTTAATCAAAGAGCATTGAACGAGGCAATTTATAAAATCAAATGAGGATTCTTTTTTCAATTATTTCATTCACTGTTTATACCTACTAAATTGTGAAATAGTCTTAGAAATGCATTGATGCATGCATTATTTCTTCCTCTGCTTGACTATGTCTAAATGCAGGCTTATTTTCAAGTGGTATAATATAGTAGAATAGTGCAGCATGATGGCTCCAGCTCAATGAGTAACTCAAGGCAAGTTAGTTATCTCTTTAGGTCTCATTTTCATCATCTGTAAAATGGAGATAATAATATACCTCTTACATATGGTCAGTGAGAGGATTTAGTGAAATAATCCACGGAAAGCCATTAGCAAGATGCCTGTCACATAACAAGTACTCAGCTCTTATTAAGATAATGATTATGAGATCTCAAACTGAAACATTACTGTTCTTATATATTTTAGAGCACGAATATTCTCAGAACTATATTAACCATTATGCTTAGCCAAAAGAGAGCAAAAGCATGCAAGAGCATCATTCTCAGCTCAGCACAGGGACTTAGCCAAGGTGGGCCAGGGCTCATCCTTATCCCCTCCATAAACTTGAGGTCTATTTGTCAGAGAGTAGTAACACTAAGTCTTCCTATTTGGAACTCCCTGAGAATATGTATGAACCCAGTGGGTCTGGTAGGCTGATCAAAGTAGAGCAGAGTCATTTTCCTTTCATGGGGCTGTGACCACCAAAAGATGTAAGAATGAATCTTCTGAAAGAGGTCCCAAACAACGTGATGATCATGGGAAATAGAACAACCTTAACTAGATATACCAGCTCCAAACAACAAAGCATAAAGTTTTAAAAAATTATGAATTGTATATTTTACCCGCCTGACAAACTAGAGACTTGGGGATGTTCCAGCAACTTATATTTTCATATTTTATTTTACATATTTAGTGTCATGTTACTGCCACCATCAATGCCAAAGTTGTTGTTATAATTAATAACCTCTACTAGATTTCTGGGCAGGGTCTGCTTGCTTTCTGAAGCTAATTCCAATAATGTTTTTTGAAAATGTTTTGACTCTCACTGTTTATAGGCAATCAGGAATGAGCCAGACTTCCACACAATGAAAAGAGTTATCCTGGTCCCATGAGCACAGAGATAAGGCATGATGATACAGTGGTGGAGCAGGATGCCACTCCCAATTCATTCTGAGACACCTTATAGGAAACCAAATTGCTGGGGACATTTGAGAGAGGAGATCTGTTCTACTAAGAAACATCAGGGGACCTGGAGGCCAGGCTAAATTAAATAAAGTAGAACTGTTAGCAAAACTGTGCAAAAGGTATTGCACATCACATTTATATGATGATCCGTGGGGGAAGAACGTGCATTTATGCACAAAAATACTTAAGGTGCTAGAATCTAAGTGGTATGGCAAGGTAAATATAAAACAAAGATAGATTATTCCAGAATTTCAATACAGTCAAAAGGTTAACCACCCTAAAGCAACACTAAAACCATCATATGTCACTGGACACAGCAATGGTTGATACTGTCAGGAATTGGGGCTATGAGAAAATACAAAGACAGTAAATCCAAACTTTTAACTCATGGGCGGAATGATTTCTGAGACTCAGTTTCCATCATTCAAATAAAATATTCAGTCACTTAATTTCTATTAAATTAATTCTATTGTCATTCACGGCAAAGGCATCCTAAACACTTAATTTTCATATTATTTTTGACTTGCAAATCATGAGATACACACTTAAGCAACAGACCTTTTCCAATATGGCTCATCAGCACCCTCTAGTGATCATAAGGCCAGTTCAGACAAGTCATTTCCCCCGCAAAAAAATTGTTTTAAAAAGGCACACAGATTCACTGAGTATTCAATTTCTGCTGTTCGCTAAAAATAGATCTTCTGCCACTGTTATTTGCTCTCAAGTTACTGCTCTCTCTTTAGAATCCATAACAGATAAAACTGTTTATTAAAGAACATGCAATGCTCTTTATCTGAAAACATGTCAAAGCAACCTTTGTTTGATCCCAATGTGAATACATTATTTTGGCTGCTGGGGAGCCCTTTAACCACTGAATAAAAATGATTACAAAGGAGTCAAGAAACATGTTTTTTTGAAAATAATAACACTTGTATAGTTACTTCATTTCTCTTCCTAACTTCTTTCTGTGTATTCCAGTGACTATCATACATGATCACAATGGCCATATTCACAACACTCTGTATTACAGTTACCCGATCACTTATTTCCTACCACATTTGGTATATGTTTGTTTTTGTTGTTGTTGTTGTTGTTTTTTAAATAAAGACTTTCAGCAGATGTTCCCATTCCTTCACTGTGTACCAGGGTTCTTAAACAGGTGGCCTCTGGGATAATTGTGATCTGCAGGCATGGTCTAGTTGCATTTTAAATTTTCTTACTAGTTGCCAACATTTAAAAATCTGAATTTCTGGCACCCCTTAAGAGAAGAAACAACATTTGGCAGTGTCTGTCTGTCCAGCATCCCTGCATAGCAACATATCTGGGATGCAAGTGGGGCTACCCCTTTAGGTAAGGCCTGTGTTCTTCAGTAGCCAGTCACAGCTTAGCCCACATCAGCCACAACGGTTTCTTACCTGGCCCCTGTAGGCATTTGAGTTGCAACTCCTGAGTTTGTGACCCCTTTGAAGTCTTCCTGTAAAAGTTCTCTTTATAATCCTATAACCAAACTAATCTTCTATCTTATTAGCACAACAAAACTCTATCAGAGGCACAGACTAAAGGGAACACACTGTTATAAATAAAAGGAAAAGGATATTCTTAGTAATAGAGGAATGCAAACACACAAATGAGTAGTTTAGGGTGAGGTCAAATACAATCGATTCTCTCAGACTTGATGAAGTACACTTTATGCTTATGAATCATGTCTTCATTCTCAGATGACAAAACACTCACCATGGGTTCAAATATAGCAAGTAAGCAATGTAGATACACCTAACAACAAACCACCTGCTCACATCTCAACATTTCCTTCTTGGAACCCAAGACCTGGTGATCAAATGACTGGCCCATCAGGCCATAAAAAGGGAACATGGCACTCACTGGTGTGCTGCTGTCTGAGAAGGTGTTCATGCTGACAGAGCTGCTCAGCTTCTCCGAGGACACAGAGGGTGGGGATGGGCTCCTCTTCTCCAGGGGGTCCTGCCTCTGCAGGTACTCACGCCAGGCTCTCTGAATGCTGGAAAAACAAAACAAAACAGCACGTGCACTGTCACTACCTGGTCACAGCCCACAGACTCAGAAAAGCACAAGGAGTCTGAAGAAATTGGCTTTGGAGACAGGGAAAATGTAGCACATAGAATGTGACACAGGAAATCAGAAGACCTGTACCGGTTCTCTATTTTACTGATTTGACAGTCACAGACTAAGCCAAATCATCTTAGTCAGAAAAAGTCATCAAAATGAAACTGGCTTGCACATGTAAATGTACTTTGATTTATGGGAGGTAAAATCTTTCAATTTCTCATCCTATATTTCAAATGAAAATAATAAATAGGTTGACATATCACTTATTCATGCACTAATATAGCCTTGTTGAGGGACTCTTCTGAGCCAAGGTCAGCCTTAGGTGCTGGACAGTGACTGCAACGCAGCTCTAGAGGGTGCCATATGCACAGACCTCAAGGCCAAGAAAATCCCATGATGCTCTATAGTGTAGTCTACTTGGCCAAACGCAGTGGCCCTGCTCTGGGGACAAGACAGTCAAGAGCCCTGTGGTCATGAATTTTTACATACTGTGGAAGGAAATGGGTAATATATGATAAGTAAATAAAGGAATGGACAGAGAGGACAGAATATCTGAAAGTTATATGAACTATTCAAAAAACTAAAATAACACGTTAGATTAGGTGAGTATTTGAAATTTTACCCAAGGAAGCTTTTTTATTTCCTGTGATTAGTATCAAAACAAAGTCATCTGTTTCGAATAACAGAAAGCTCTTCTTTGTGAAAGCTAAGTAATTTTTTTCCACCCGGACTGGTTTCTAATCTTTGAGATTAACGTCTAGTTTTTCACAGTGATCAGTGAACCTGGAAATTAACCAAACATGAAGACCAATTTTTAAGAATCAGCCTTTTAAAATAGTTTTAAATAGTTGCATTAATTCCATTACTATCTCTTCTAGAGTCCTGGAAGTATCTGATCTTCTATAATTCTTCCCACACACAATTAAGGCAATTAAAGTTGTTTCTCTATAAACAAATTTATTTTCACTTGGCTAGAATGGTTCAAAGACGATTAATTCTCAGTAGTCAGAGGATAGAAAGGCCACAAAAATGCTACCATGTTACTAAATTTATACGTGTCCCCTAATTTATTAAGACTCTGAATTATAATGCTCAAGGTAAAGTCCAAAAGCTGCAGTTAAACAATACCTTTGGGTAAGAGGCCAATTTCCCCTGAAGCTATGAAACATAAGCTTCAGGGGCCCTTACAGGCCAGGAGTTTCTTCTAAGATCCTATGAGCGGCTCTTCATGGTTTGTATAAAATTGCAAAAGTAGATACCTTCTAGGGTTTTTTTTAAGAGGGCTCCAAATTATATATACACTTCAGACCCTATTAAGGCAGGATATGGCCCTGCTTTGGATTATATGTGGTCACTGTTTTATTATACAAGGCTTGCTCCAAAATATATCCTTATTTATTTACTTTTATTTGGTTTAAAGATTTTAAACGGAATCTCAAAGAAGGTTCTGTAAGAGTTTGTTAGTCTTGTTGCTTCTTCAGGGACCCATTTTATTAGGGAGTAGCAAACTTTTGGAAACTGTTAATAATTTCTACATCATCTGAAGTGCTTAGGGTCTTCCAGAGTCCTGCTAACAAGTTCTGCCACTGGAGGGCACCTAAAGGCTGTAAACCTGCCCATCAAGGGCTTAAAAAAAAGTGACATTGTAAAGGCTATTTAAAAAATATAAAACAGTAACAAGGCATGGAATACCCACACGTTTATACTGAGGTGTTCCTCTCTCTCTCTCTCTCTCTCTTGCTTGCTCATAGTCTTAATTATTCAGAAAATATAGAAAGAAAATGTAGTAGCCGTTTGAGAGTTTACATTTTAGTTTATTGAACACCAGGGGCAGTATGACACCTTTAAAGAACCAAACAATGCCAGGCAAAACTGGAGTGAGATCAACAAAGGTGAATTTTCACGTAAAGCATCCCCTTCCCCTTCCTGGTTCTATGGTGCCTGGAAAGTGACTTATCAGTTTTCTTAAGTCAGAGATTAAGAAGGCAACATTCCTTTCTTCCAGGTGGGTGGATATCCTCTTTTAGTTGACAGAGAATGCGACAAAATTAAATACCTTTAAAATGTGTATTAAAATCACCTATAAGCCTCCTCCCTCCTTAATACAAAAGCTATTTTAATTTTTGAATACTTACCTTACTATCCTTGTCCACATATATGGAAACAATTTTACTTAGTTGAAAGCATATTATACTATATTTTATTCTTTTTTAACTCAGAAGTTAAAAATGAGAGGCCAGTCACTTCACTATTATCTAAATTGCTACATTGGATATTTTTTAAACAGTGGAATCATGCTATTAGTACTTTCTGAATCATAGGAAACTATTTACATCACTCACACACTGCTTACTCCCATTTGACCACTTTGTAGATTAAATTGTTCTATAATTAGCTCTCTGAATACAATCTCCAAATGCTATTTTACCGAAAGAGGGAATTAAAACAAAACGTAGAAGCACCTCATCCCTCAGTCATGGAAAATCACTTTTCAGCCTTCTTATCCCAGCTGTACCACAATTCCTACTCACAAGTCTCCTTTAAGGCTGCAGGGTAAGTCCTGAACACCAACTACCTTGACATTTTTATTTCTAAAACTAAGCCTTGCTATCAATACAATTCTTTAAAGGCTGGTTGCAGTAAAGGAACACATTGTGTGTGTTCCTATATTCTGAATTATAAATATAGAGGCTTATTTCAAAGTAGATAAGAAATACATTTTTCAATAATTTTTTTGCTTGTCCAGCTCCTGTTTGTCTTCCATGTCAGGGATGGTGTCATCGCCTGCCTCTGCCATCTCTCTATACATCCCCATTTGTTTCACAGTGCCAGTGGCTCCCTCCTGCACTCACAGCCACTTGGGAACTTACAGCTGGTGCAGTCCTGGTTGTCACTGGCTGTCCTTACCTACAAGGTATCCTTGCCTAGAAGACAGAACTCTGCGAGCTGTGATGCTTAGAGGAGGTTCCAGGGAGTCCTGGTGCTTTAAGTAGCCTTGAAGGATGGAGGGGATTTAGATTGATAAGAAGGAGGAGGAAAGGCCTTTGGGCAAAGCCTCGGAGGTGAGGGTACCAGGCAGAAGGCAGGAGGTTCCCAGAGGAAAGTGGTAGGGCATGAGGCTGTGAAGACTGGAGAAGCATCCCAGATGTCTCCGAGGGCGAGGTTGGGGGCAGACTGGGCAGTACCTGCCCCTTGGGAGGAGGAACCCCATCTTGGCACAGTTGACTGTTGCCAGATCTTACTACTTATCAAGAACAGTCAGAAATCTGGTTTTTATTTGAAAGTTACTAGTTTTTAAATGTTACCAAATAATTTTTACAACTTCAAAATACATTATTACCCAAGTAGGCTAAATTTGGGGATGGGAAAAAAGGATACCATCAAAGAAGATGGAAGTCTGAGTATCTTGGGAGGTAACATCTAATTACATATAGCTCTTTTTATGTGTATTCTCCCATTCAATCCTTACCACAAGTGGAATGTGAGGAAGGCACTATTACCATCATAATGGTAGTTTTTGCCTGCCCAACATTAATTTTTCTTTCATTTTGTTCCAGCACTCACCTTTCACTGGGGACCCACCAATCTATGGCCACAATGTTGGGAGAGCCCACACGAGAATGAAGCTATAATATCCTGAGCAGAGCTTACAGAAGAAGGAGGACAGAGATGTCTGATGATGCTTGATTACCTGGGTCTATATATGCTTGAAGCACATTAGCCCCTGGATGTTTCTGTTAGGTGATCCAATATAATCTCTTTTTAATACATAAGTTAGTTTGAGTTGAGTTTCTTTTACTCACAACCAGGAGTCCTCGACAAGTTTCAGGAAACAAGATGGGAGCTAACTGACAGACCCGACATTTGGACTGGATCCCCTGTCTTTCCATTACATTGTGCTCCCCCCTCATGGTTCAGCAAAAGGCAGAAAGGGAGAGGAAATCAAGGTGATGGATTTGGCACGTCACATACTGACTTTGAGTAGATAAATAGAACCCCTATTTATTTAAACCTGTTTAATTTTCTATGTGTGACTAAAAGCTACCCTAACAGATAAGCCATGTTTTCATTATTTGGTGTCTGCCTCAACCCTGTATCCTGTCACAAACCTGCCCAAAGGCCAGTGAAGGGCCACTGCATGCAACAGGCAGGTTTTCCGCAGAATTTGCCTGTATCTCTAAGCCTGCTTCCACTCCATTCCAGTTTCTGCCTAGTTTGTAACTCCTGACTTCATTTGATTGTTGGTACTTCCTAAGCATCACGGACTTATGCCCTTCTGGATCTTTCTGCAGGTTCCTTCACCAACACCTATGACCACCTTGATGGTCAGGAACTCCCAAATCCCTCACAGATGGAATTTGGGCAACTTAGGCCTTTTCTCTAGAACACTCTTTCTGAAGATTGAGAAAGCACTTTAGAAATAAGGCACACAGAAGCTACTTCCATAGACTTATGGAAGAGACCAGTGGCTCTCTGAGATATTAACCATGCAAAAAGAGTGTCAGATTAGGCTAATCCAGGTAACTCTTTTCCAAGAAGTCTTCTTCCTCCACTAGACTGTGAATCCCTTGAGGGCAGTGTCCATCATATTGCCACAGTTCTAGAAATATGGTTAGTAGGTGATCAACAAATATATTCTCCTAATATTGTAGTCCAGAAATAACTCAATAAATCCTCAAAGAAGAAAAAGTTTTACCTCATGAGGAAGTGTGCTTAGAAACTAAACGTATTTATTATATTCCTCAGCTCTGTGACCTCTGTTTGGAACTTTCTTTTATTTTCCATCTCTTTACTGAAGTTCTCACTGTGCTCACCCATTCTCCTCCCAAGTTCAGTGAGTACTTTTATGAGCATTAAATTCTTTATTATATAAATTACTTATCTCTGTTTCATTAAGGTTTTCTTTTTTGTTGGTTTTGTTTTGTTTCCTGAAGCTTTATCTTGTTCTTTCATTTGGAACATGTTCCTCTGTTTCTTCATTTTGCTTGATACTCCCTACTGGTTTCTGTGTGTGAGATGAAACAGCCACCTCTCTGAGTCTTAAATGGCTGGCCTTGTGCAGCAGATGAACCCTGCCCTAGCAGTTGGCTGTCTCTCAACCTTTGTGACATCCAAACAGCCCATTTTATTTCTAATAGCTCCCAGTAGCAGAAGGTGTGCCAAGACCCGTAAGTGTCCTAAGGGGGAGGCTCATAATCAGAACCTGAATTCAGGCTGATTGGAAGCCAAGCCCTCAGGCAGCAGCTTTTAAAGTATGCAAATATATACATTCCTGTGGGGCTACAGTTGTAAACTCTGTTGGCTTCCAGAGCCAGGTGATCTGGAGATGTCCCCTGGGTGGCAATAGCAAAATTTGGGGCTCTAGACGAGTGTATTATCTCCTTTCTGGGAGATTTGGGTGAGCTGCAGTGAGGTGTAGAGAGAGCACAAAGATGGCATCCCCAGGCCTATATTCCCTGGGAGCATCTCTGTAGCCTATAGATGTGTGCCAAATCTGAAGTCTGCCCCTAAGGCCCAAGCTCCAGGTCAAGCAAATAGACCTCTTTCACAGAGAGGCTAAGGGTGTGTTTCATCTGCTGTCTATTCAGGGCCCTAGGGCGGTAGCCTGCCAAGAATTGTCTTTCCAGCTGTTACAGTCTCACAGGACCCAGGAATGCAAGCCCCCTGGCCACCAGCGCCAAGCGACCAAGAGGTTTCCCCTGGTCAGCCGCAAAACCCAGGGCACCGGATGTAAAGGCCGGGACACCAGACATGTATAAGAGCTCCCTTCCAAGACACATTAGGGCTCCGGAGTGTGGCAGAGGGACAGTTCAAGGACAGTGCCTGCCCTCTGAGGACTTAGAAAAGGTTGACAGCAGTCCTTCAATGTGTGTTTTATTAAAAGTCTGCCCTTCAGGTTGCAGCTATGATGATAAGCTAATAGGCCTCTTTCACATCAATACTGAGCTCCTGGGTCTGTTGCCTCTTGCTGTGCCCCTGGGGCGGTAGCTGTTTAAGACTCTTCCTCTGTTGGTTACAATCCTATGGGGACGGCTAGTGCCACCAGAGCCAGGCGGTATAGAGACATCCCCTGGCAGCAGCAGCAAAAATCAGGGCCCCAGACAAAACTATTAGCTCCTTTCTCTAAGATTCCAGTGAGCTGGAGCAAGGCAGAGGGACAGCACAAAGATGGCATCCACTGGCCTCCATTCCCTGAGACCCGCTCTGTAGGCTCCCAGATATGTTTAAAACCAGAAGCCTGTCACTCAGGCCAAAGCTCCTGGACCAGCAAATAGACCTCTTTCTCAGAAAGGTGGATGTGTGTTTCAGTCTGCTGTCTATGCAGTGCCCTGGGAGTGGTGGTCTGCCAAGAACTATCTCTAATTGCCATAGTCCCGTGGGATACAGGACCTCTTTCTCAGAGAGGGAGAAGAGGGAGAGGGAGAGGGAGAAAGAAAAGAGAGAGAAAAAAAGTCAAGAAATAAAAAGAAAAAATTTAAAAAGATGGTGCCCACTAGCTTTAGCAAGGCAGAGAGCAGGAAGATGGCTCCCACCATTCTCTGACCCAAGAGAAAATCCCAGCAGGCCTCTGGCTCTCAGACCCATACTTCAAAATTAGGAGACCAGTCTTTTTCACATAAAGTCTGGGCACTTTTCAAAGGGCTACTTCTGCATGGGGTCCTGGGACAGGTGAGTCTGCACACAGGCCCTTTAAGAGCCCTGCCTCAGGTGGCCATAGCCCTGCAGGTCTCATGGGCATTGGAACCCCTCTGATCTTCGAAGCCAAATGTTTTGCAGGCTTGTCTTTCAGGTGCTGGTCTTAGTATTTGGGGTGCCTGATGTACAGTACAATCCTTCATTCCTCAGGAGGAACTTCTGTATTTTGAGTTCCCTCCTGACTGTGAGTCACTGTACTGGGGTTGGGGTTTACTGAAAGATTATGTCCCAGCCTTTCCTACCTGTTTTGATGTGGTTTCCCTCTCGTTTGCCCAATATAAAGGGGTTGCTCTGCCAGTTTTTAGGTTTGTTTTTTTTTCCAAGGGATATTGTTCCATATGTAGCTGTAAATTCAGTATGTCTGTGGGAGGAGGTGAATTCAGGATCTCCTGCATTAGCCATCTTGAACTGAACTCCCCAGAAACTAAGTGTGTTTACAGAGATACAAGTTTTGCTCAGTTTACTTCTCATTAGTTGTGCTCTTTGGGCAGAATACTAACATTACTGGCCTACATTGTGCTTACCCACAAAATAGTAATAACAATAACCTCTGTGCAATTCTTGTAAGGAATCTAAGTCAGCCTCAAACCTGTGCTAATCATATACATTGATATGATATGCGGGGTTCCTAAGGATCCTTAAGGGCAATATTTTATTAGCCCAATTTGGCATAAAAACATGATTGGAAACAGTATAACTCCATGGAAAAGATACATTAGGTCATTTTTTTTTTTAATTTTCTCATTGAAAGCTCATTACAATCCTTTTTGACATGGTTAGTGTTATCATTTTATAGAGGAATGCAACTGTGGCCCAGATAGGTAAGCAGTGTTCCCAAGGTCACACAGTGGGTAAAGAGCAGAGCTGGGATTTCTCCTATTTGCTCTAACTCCAAGGTCTATGCTCTCAACCATTCTTCCCTCATGTCTTCTTTAAATTAAACTTTTGACCAAAGTTGATAGGCATTACTCTAAACAAATGACATTTAACAAGGCTTTATCAAGAAATATCTTTGAAATTCTTCTGGGAATTGTCTTTTTCTTCCAGTGTAGACACTGTCTACACTGTCTGTCTGTGTATGTGTGTCTCTCTCTCTTTTATAGAATCTAAATGTTGTTTCATCACTAGATCATCAAATACATTAATAAAAAATGAGAGAAATTGGACACATTTAACAAGCAGATGTTCAAAAAATGACTTGTAGTCAATAGATGCCTTTGTTGTCCATAACAAAATAAATATTTTGCTAAAACATCAGGAGAGGGATTGCACACAGTTAATGAACAACTGTTAAGTGATGGTTTGTATTCAGAAGATGTGTTTTAGATCTTACTACAACATATAACATGTGACCCCCCCCCATGTGAAGGGTAGCAGTTTTATCGGATTTGGAGAGTCTGTTTCCTTCCTTTCAGTCAGGCCGCTGTGCTAGAGCCTGTGTTCCTTTGATGTGTGCCTTCATCCCCAGGCCCTCATTCCAGCCTTGCCTCTTAAGAATACATTTGTCTTTAGTCTTAGAGTTGCGTTGAGAGCCTTTACTGTGGTGCTTTCACTATTACTTTTGCTTTCACTAAATTTTCTGACTTGAGAGGCTTGCCTTTGCTTGATCTTCAGAAAACCTGCCTTTCACCTCCCCCAAATGACTTTTTATTAATAGCTGTGCAACCTTGATTGCTTCTTCCCTTTTGACACAGTCCTTTAATCCTTCAAGTCTAAAACTCAAAATTACCCGTTAACGGTTGCATTCATGAACCAGGTAATGTACCCTTCCTGACATTTCCTCTAAATTCCACCCCCACACTCACATGTGTTCTTTCCCTGCAGGTCTCTACTTCTTTCCACTGATACTTTGCACTCCACATAGAGGTTGAGGCTTTCTTATCAAATTGTTTTTTTTTTAGTTGGCCTGAGTGTGAGGAAACAACTAAGAGTCTTTCCTGCCCCATCCAACCCTGACCTCAAGTTCTCACTAGTGCAGGTATATGATGGAGGCGGCCCACACTTGAGAACAGTTCTCATCTTCCTTATTGTCTTTTATGTTCACAGATTGGCCTGCCAAGGTGCATCCCACCTCAGGGCTTGCAGAGGTTGGACTGTCCAGAAAAACCTTCATTGGAACCTACTAACCCTCTCCTCCTTGTCAGGGAAGGGAAAGGAAAGTTTCCAGGAAAGCAGATTTTATAGCATAGTAAATCCTCACTTCCCTCACTTCTCTCGATGTTCAGCAGGTTCCCACCAACAAAAGCCAGAAGACCCTGAAAGGAAGCCTGTGAAGTCTGACAGTGACTCTGGAACCTGGGACAAAGCCCCATCTTTCATAGCCAGTGCTCTGCAGGTCTAAAGAAAATCCCTTGGGAAGTGGGAATGAGGGTTTGTCAAGATCCACCCTTTTGAGGATGCCAAGGTCAGTCTGAGGGAGACAGTCCCAGCAGAGCAAGGGACACAATGAAAGGCACAGCCTACACCATCGGTGGGGACTTAGGGGAGACCAAATGACCCTTCTCACAGAGCCCCAACCCTTAGAGCTATTTTTAAGGAATCAATGCCTAGGAGCTAAGTGTTTCGCATTAATGGGAATCCTGGGGCACATAAGGGGTGGGAGAGGTAATACCAAGGAGAAAGGGCAACTAGGAAGAGGAGAGAATACAGAGGAGAGCAAGCTGCACAGCTGTAGGAAAGATCTAATGTGCTTAGAGGGGAGATGTTCAACCTGTCATGAGTGTTAAGAATTTAAAAGCCAGATTAGACAAGTGTCACTGAACTGGAGTCCCCGATGGGACTCAAATTCCATTATTGGACAAGATTAAGTTTTCTCTCCCTCATCCCCCTCCAGTGAGTGGAAATGGGGTTCAGAGTTATTAGAAGAGATAAAAACATTCTGTTTTCACCTTACTGAGCTGAGACTCCTCCATCAAGCCAGCTACAGGGAAAGTCTCAGACTCTCTGAGCTGGCTGGAATCTCAGCCAGAGAGTTTTTTTTTCTTGCCTGCTCCTTCTCCTGGCACCTGCCCCTCTGCCTACATCTTAGGGATGATGAAAACCAAAAAAGAGTGGAGAGGTTTCCTAGCTTCATTTCAGCATTCAAAACAAACACTCTAATTTTTCACACAAACAACTTTCCATTCTAGCACTTTTTCATTTAAGAGGTTGCATAAAATGTGGTAGCCTGATTTATTATTCATTTAGTAAGCATGACACAGAGTTTCCTAGTGAGGGACCTAACAGATTCAGAAGCCATCTTTGAATTTTATCTTGACGGTATCTCTATGTTCTCACTCAGAGACAAGCTTTTTATTGATAACCAGGGTTAATGTAAATTGGCAGGGGTTTATGTTAATATTTGCTTTTATCCAGCAGGATATTATATATCTGCATCATTTTTGTTCCTAAATCCATGACTTATTGTTCTTCAAAGTTGTACACCTCAAGGCTCCCTTCTTCAGGGTGACTTATTTTCTAAAAGATTTCTCTTTGGGCTTTTCTGCAAATAATCAGTGGTCCTAGCCAAGCTCAGACATGTTTAAATTCTCAGACACATGCCTCTCAGAGTGTTAAGCTGTGTGTGTGTGTGTGTGTGTGCATGTGATATTACATAGGATCTCACTGAAAATTCTTATATGCACCCCTGAGGGAAAATCAGAATGGGAAAGGATCACAGAAAGCAAGCATAGTTTAAAATTGCTTCTAAGGTGATTATGATAGGTCCCTTCTTTACTTAAATATGGTCTTAGAAAGTTGCTATTTTGTTCTAGAATATAGCCTGTCTCACTTTGGAAGTTGCCTGTTTCATTTTTGTTAATATTAAGGTGTTCTTAGCAGTATCTTTTTTAATAAAAGATTTATTTATTTATTTGAGAGAGAGAGGATGTGAGCAGGGGACGGGGCAGAGGGAGAAGGAGAAAGGTAATCCCAAGCAGACTCTGTGAGGGGCCCCTGAGGTGGGGGCCCTGACCCAGGACTGAGGCAGAGCTTGATTTCAAGACCCTGAGATCATGACCTGAGCTGAAATCAAGAGTCAGATGCTTAACTAACTGAGCCATACAGGCGTCCCTTCTTAGCACCCTCTTTATGTAACAGTCATTTGTAGTGGGGAAGGGGACTCACATCTGGCCTTATTAAGAGAGAATAAAAAGGAAAATGACAGGAAATGAAGAGAAAAAGAAGAGATATTTTTCCAAAATATATGGATGAGAGGTGGAATGGAAATAGGAAGAAGAGGATTGAAAGTGTGTGTGTGTGTGTGTGTGTGTGTGTGTGTGTGTGTATAATAAGGAAATGGCCCAATGTAAAAATAGCCAAGTTATTCCAAGGTGGAATCAATGACATAACTGAGATGAAAGACAGTGGAAAATGCTAGTGGATGCTGAAGAGCTGCACTCTGCCTAAAAAGGGAAAAACCAAGAAATGAGGACATAGTGACAGTAAAATAATCCCCAAAACTATCCAGCAGATGGTGCTGTTTGCCCAAAACAGTTCTGTTGCTGCTCAGAACAAAGAGGAAATAATGTTCAACATATAGATGTGAAATAAATGCTTAATTCTTGTACTCCCAAATTCCAGAGTAGTCTAGAAGTTCATAAAACAAGAACTGTAAAACTAATGCTTTAATGTAAACTTTGAAATAACTTACATTTTCACCTTTGATTCCAGGGGCTGTAGATTGAGGTGATATTTTTCAATATTATTCTCCATATCCATGGCCATCTGGTGACTAGAAACAGAAATAATGGCTCAATATAGCTGAACCTAGACAACCTTTATAGCAATAAAACTGCTAATTTATATTTATTTGAAAAAGCAGATATACATCCAATTTTGTTCATTTTAATTAATCCACGGAGGCTTAAAGGTTGCTATTGATGGATAATGGATAAATAACCATACCATAAAAAGAAAATATTGTTTTGCCTTTTACCTTTTCTGTTCTTTTGATTTTTATTCCTTAGCTCAACATTCATATTTAAGGCATGAAAGTCATTTCCTTTAAGCAAAGAAGAAAACAAAATGTTGGGCCATTTCAAGGGGAGAAAAAAACATAAGGAGAGTATTATAAATCCCATGGCATTGTCTAAGTTGTAGAGAGGATCTCATTCATTCTCACCCCAATGGTGCCACTGCCATTGAACCTCTCCTCCTTTCATTCTGTAAGCTTTTGCAGAGCTCCCGCTATGAACAAAGCATGAATCCCCACCCTGGAAAACTCCTGGCAGGGGTCTATAGATATATGATCACTGCTCCTATGGGCTTATTAGGCAATCACTGGGTGCTACAATGATCAAGGAAGATTTCATGGAGATGGTGGTAATTGATGTGGGTTTTGAAGAATGGACAGGAATTAGGTAAGTTGAGATGTGAAAGGTAATACATATGAGAGAGAGATTAAAACAAAGGATTAGAGGTGAAAAATTTCAGGCTATTTTCAGAAAGAGCAATTTGGTGAAAATGGAGGATAAAAGTAGGAAATATGTTTGGATAAGCAGAAAACTAGTAGTCATTGGCCACAAATTGTATATGAAACACTGTCATAGATATTTTACATGTATTATCTTATTCAATTCTCACAGTAGCCTCTACCAATTAAGTATTTCCCCCATTGTACAGCTGAGAAATCTGAAGCTCAAAGAGATTGTGTTTGAGCAGGGAAGAGCAAGATAGTGGAGGAGTAGGAGACCTGGATTTCATCTAGTCACAGGAATTCAGCTACATAGGGATCAAACCATTCTGAACACCTAAGAACTCAACAGGAGATCGAAGAAAAGAAGAGCAACAACTCTCTGAACAGAAAAGTGACCACTTTCTGGAAGGTAGGACGTGCGAAGAAGTGAATCCAAGGCGATATTCGGGAGGATAGACAGCGGGGGAGAGGGCCTCCAATGGCCGCTTCTGGCAAGTGACAGAGCAGCAGAGCACAAAATTGGAATTGTTTAGAAGTCTACTCCACTGAGGGACGTCGCTCCAGTGGCTAAGCAGGGGATGGAACCCTCGCGGGACAGTGTGGTCTCAGGACCCTCAGGGTCACAGAAAGACTGGGGGTGTCTGAGTGCGGCAGAGCTCCCAGGTATCGGAGTGGAGAAGCCAGCTGCAGAGACGGAGCCGAGGAGTGGGCTCTCAGCTCGGGGTTGCCATAAACCATGACCCGCTGCGCAGTCGGGCCACTGCTCTTCCAGCAGGGACCCAACAAGCGACAGATCCGGGGAGACTCTCCTTCCACCCCTGAGAGGAGTGGCATGGGAGTGCACTGTGGGGATCTGCTGGGTTTGGAGACTCCACACAGGGTCGGGTGCCAGAGATAGAAATGCTTGGTCACAGGCCGGGTGAGCACGGAGTGCAGCCGGAGACCGGGGAGATGGGAGTGACTGACTGCTTTTCTCTGGGGGCACACTGAGGAGTGGGGCCCCAAGTTCTCAGCTCCTTCAGGGCAGAGATTGGGAGGCCACCATTTTCACTCTTGTCCTCCAAAGCTGTATGGAAAGCTTGCAGGGAACAAAAGCTACCGAGAGCAAACCAGAGCAGATTACTTAGCCTGGACCGGCAAGGGCGGGGCAATTCTGCCTCCAGCAAAGACATTTGGGAACCACGGCAACAGGCCCCTCCCCCAGAAGATCAGCAAGAACAGCCAGCCAAGACCAAGTCTGCCGATCAATGAGAAGGGCAGAATGCCAGCGCTAGGGGAATACTGCACAGAGAATTCATGGCTTTTTTCCCCATGATTCTTTAGTCTTTCAAAGTTAAATTTTTTTTAACTGTATTTTTTTTTTAATTTTTCTTTTTCCCTTTTTCAACCAACATCTTATCAATCCCTTTTTTTAAAATATGTTTTTTATTTTTCATTTTTAGAGTCGTATTATAGTCCTTCATAGTAGTTACCCTTATTTTTGGTATATATATAAGTTGTTCTCTCTTTAAAATTTTGTGGTACAGTTTCTTCTAACAGATCAAAATATACCCTAAATCTCTAGTGTATGGCTTTGTTCTAGTCTTCCTACTGATCACATTCTCTCCCTTTTTTTTTTTAAATCCTCTTCTTTCTTTTTTCAACCAACTTCTTATCTTATCAATTCCTTTTATAAAATCTTTTATAATTTTCATCTTTACAGTCATATTCCATCCATTCATTATATTAACCCTTATTTTTGTATGTATATAAGCTTTTCTTTCTTTAAAATTTTGGGAGGCACTTTCTTCTAACAGACCAAAATACGCCCAAAATCTAGTGTATGGCACTGATCCATGCACCAGGCTGATCATATTTGATCATATTCTGTTTCCTTTGTTTTGTTTTGTTTTTGCTTGTTTTTATCTTTTTCTTTTTTTTCTTTCTTTGTTTCCCTTTCTTTTCCCCCAGTTTCAGGTCTTTTCTGATTTGTTTAGTGTATATTTCCTGGGGATGTTGTTACCCTGTTAGCATTTTGTTCTCTCATTCTTCTATTCTCCTCTGGACAAAATGACAAGATGGAAAAAATCACCTCAAAAAAAAGAACAAGAGACAGTACCAACTGCCAGGGACCTAATCAATACAGACGTTAGTAAGATGTCAGAACTAGAGTTCAGAATGATGATTTTAAAGATACTAGCTGGGCTT
>NC_138369.1:98536845-98564897 GCF_054177405.1 Leptonychotes weddellii | reverse complement strand
GAGGGATGGGGGGGCTGGGTGATAGACATTGGGGAGGGTATGTGCTATGGTGAGCGCTGTGAATTGTGTAAGACTGTTGAATCACAGACCTGTACCTCTGAAACAAATAATACATTATATGTTAAAAAAAAAAAAGAAGAAGAAGAAGATAGCAGGAGGGGAAGAATGAAGGGGGGGAAATCGGAGGGGGAGATGAACCATGAGAGACTATGGACTCTGAAAAACAAACTGAGGATTCTAGAGGGGAGGGGAGTGGGGGGATGGGTTAGCCTGGTGATGGGTATTAAAGAGGGCTCGTTCTGCATGGAGCACTGGGTGTTATGCACAAACAATGAATCATGGAACACTACATCAAAAACTAATGATGTAATGTATGGTGATTAACATAACATAATAAAAAAAAGAAAGAGATTATGTTTGAGTCACTATACAGCAGAAGCCACATTAAAACTCAAGTCTCACAACCACAAAATACTGCTTGAAGGATTTTAATATAATACTTATTAAACTTAATCATACTGACTGTGGTTTTCATAGGTCAAATATTTGGCAACCCAATCCATTACATGCATGTGCTAAGGGTGTGTGTGTGTACGTGTGTGTGCATGTGTGTTTAAAACTGAAACAAAAATTTCAGGGAATATTAGTTCCCCAACTACATGTAATGTATGTTGATTTCTTTTATTATATTTCAGATTTTTTAAGTTATATTTTACTGGTGTCCCATCAAATTGATTTAACAAACCATCAGTGGATTGTTATCTACAGTGTGAAAAACATTGCTGCAAGGAAACATAAAGCATTTGGAGTGGGGAAACTTGAATGGGATGTTTATGGGCAATTTTTGGTAGGAGTGAGCAAAGGGAATGATGGAAAATATTTAGGAAGGTATTCAAATTGGTCTAATAATAAGGACCAGGATTGTGTTTTTAGGAAAGAAAAGAAAAAGATTAAAAAAAAATCGTGCTGATGGTATCTAGGATTTTCTCCTCTTTTGAAAGGAAAAACCAAGAAGTTGGGAAACACGTAGTAGATTACATAAATTCCTATGCGGCCAGTAGATGGAGCCATCAGCACAATATAGCTTTGTGGTTGCCCAGCTGGGATGTTGAGAGGTAAGGGAAAAAACCACTCTTGTTTGCTCTGCGCCATTTGTATTCTGGGCCCATTATTAATTCATCCTTACTCATTCATAAATATATTGTATGTCTCCTATGTGTCAGAAATGATGCAGAACACAAATGGTACAATGGTGAAAACACTAGAGACATGGTCCCTGTCGTACGGTTTTACAATCTAGATGATGGCTATTAAACAAATAATTACAAGTGTGATGTATGCTATTAAAGGGGAAACACAGAGGGACCTAATCCAGAGTTGATGGGCATGAAAAGTCTTGTTTTTACAAGTCTATGATCTTGTAGGGACAACAGATACTTTAAGATTTTGTTAATTAAACCCCTTAATAACATATTAGCAAACTGGGCAATAGAGATACATGTGAGGTGTTGTGGGACCTGTAATTATGCAGCAACCAAAGGCAAAGCTCAAGTTTTCATAAAAAGAAAAAAAATTACAGTATTAATAAATTTGCTAATTTGGGGTTATAATTTATACAAACTCAACAAACTATAAACTATGAATACCTGTAGGTTTAATTGAATAGCTTTAGCTCATTCCATCAATAATTATCTGTGGGTAATAAAATGATGATATGTGAGGTGAATGTGTGACTAGCAATCACACATTTCCCACCAGAAACCCAGTCTGATTCAATATTTACAACAAATAGCAGTCACCCTAAGGTCTTATTTAAGTTAATAAATGATTATCAAAAACAATACAGTCATAAGCAGGCTCTTAATTAATGGCCTTACTAATTACTCTTCTGTTTATGGGCACATAGAAAGCTTTATTGAGTATGTGCATGTATGTGTATACAAATGCATTGGATTGGCCCTGCATTAAGTCTCAAGTAGAATAAAGTTGCAGCTTGCCCTCCCTTCACACTGACTGTCTACCACAAAAGCCTGTTGAGCATTCAGAATAAATGTAATGTTCCAAGACGGAATAACTGATCAACTGCTATGACACCCCTATCACCTAACTTATGGTCATTGCAAGTAGCTGAGATGAGTTACATCAGCACCTAAGTCAGCTACAGCTATACTGAAATGCCTAACTACTCACTCCAAGTACACCAATTTTTCAATCAAATTTGACAACTTTCAAGGACACAGCCCTGCCCGAAAGCCAACCAGGAAAATCTCTAGAATTCAAGGCAAAGGGGTATAGGTTGTTAGGGCTGGCAGCCGCTGTTTTCTCTCTGCCCTGGACAAACATGAAAGGAAAGCTTACCCCACAGGCCTGTGTGCTTTGAGGGGAGACTTTAATTCCCATATCTGAAATTCCTCAATCATGATAAGGAAAAATACGCATGCAAAGCAGATTGGCCATTTCCAAAAGCTTTTAGCTTCCCCAGGCTTCTGGATAACAAGGAAATAATAGGGGAGGAAGGAGGAGGCAGAAGTCCACATATCTGCCATTAATCTTGACAAATCTTCCTGAGAGCAGAGAGCTGGGAAAGATACATGCTGGTATTAGTGAGAAGTTTAATACAAAGCTGTGGTCAATTAGCAAGGAAAAAAACTTCTGGAGTTCACTTCTTACATTAAAATCAATAATGAAATACCAGCATAACCAAATTTAATAGATAAAAGTGATGAGGAGAACAAAGGCAGGAGAAATGTAGATAAAATTAAATTTCCTTACAACTTGCAGCCTATTGACAAATACCTGAGACATGCAGAGTGTGACATTCCTCAAGGAACTCCTGGCTGCCTTAATAATGTTGATGTTTTGCTAGAGACTAAAGGCAACCTTAGTTTGAGACCAGCCAGACCTCCAGGATCCGTAAGTCTTCTTTAGCATATGGAAATCCATTTAGAGACTTTCTTTATCTCTACCCTCCCCCCGCAGCCTAAAAGTATATAATCAATCGCTCCTCATGACCCCAGTGCAGCTCTTTATGCTCACTGGTCCTGTCCCCATGCTTTAATAAAAACACCTTTTTGCACCAAAAATGTATCAAGAATTCTTTCTTGACCGTTTGCTCAGTAGCCCCATGTCGAAAGGGCTGAAAGTCACAGAGAAAGTGTGTCCTAAGAGAATTAAGCTACATGAGATTACTGAATAACCAAAAGGAATCTAAAATACACCTAGACCACTGGTTCTCATCCCTAGTTCCTCACTCGAATCACATGAAGTCAGCTTTGAAGATATACTAATTTAAGGACTTCATCCCCAGTGATCCAGATTCAGTTTGTCTAGGGTAGAGGTTATGCCAAGGCTTATACCATTTTTATTAACCAGGTGATTCTAAGGGCATCCAGGATGAAGAACCACTGATCTCATGTCATTACCACCCTAATCTCCATAGAGGAAAATCTTTCTACTTACACAGCCAAAAACTTTTTAATTATTATTGTTTACATATTTCTAGTGATGATGGTGGGGGTTGTGAGAACTGAACTAATTTATTCTTAGTTATTCATATTAATGAGACTAGACATGATAAGAATAAATTAAATCTGAAGATAACCCAGAAACTTCATTTAATCAAAGGGCTGAAACTGTCCTTCAAGCGATGACATGGCAAATTCTTAGAATCATGGAGATAGAATGAACCTGAAAGTGTCTAGTCCAAATAGCCACCGGGACAGAAAGAGAAGGAGCTGACTGGCACTGTGCTATTGTGCATGTCTTATTTAACGCTCTCACTAAGACTGTCAATCAGTGTTACTACCTTCATTTTTAAAGATGAGGAAGCTGGGTTCAGGGGGGTTAAATAATTGTCACAAACCTAGGATAAAATCAGAAAGAGGAATCACATCCAAGATTTCCCATTTTCAGGAATGCTTTCCATAGCACTTCAGATGGATGGCCATTTCACTCTTCTTGGGCACCTCTAGTATCTGTCATCTCACTCCGTAACAAAGAAGTCCATTCTGTTGGGCAGGCAGCATTTTTACAGAAATTATTTTTTTTCTGAGTCACGAAGCTGTCTCTCCATAAATCCTGCTCACAGATTCTTGTTATGCTCTCTAGAGCAAGAAGAGCAATTTAGCCCCTTCTTAATAGGAAAATTCCTTCAAATGTTTAAGGAAAGCCATTATGTTCCCCCTGAGATTTCTTTTCTCCAACTACACATACTCAGCTCTTTGTAATAGTTTCACATGATTTCAGAACCCTCACAATTTTAATTGACCTCCTCTGATGCTTTTGGGAAGGTCTATGCGGTTTTTATTTTATTTTATTTTATTTTAGAAAGAGAGAGAGAGAGCAAGTGAGCGGGGGCCAGCAAGGGAGAAGGAGAGAGAGAATCCTAAGCAGGCCCCATGGTGGTGAGTGGGGTGGAGCCCACAGAGGGGCTTGACGTCACGGACCCTGAGATCAAGACCTGAGCCAAAATCAAGAGTTGGACGCTTAACAGACTAAGCCACCCAGGTGCCCCTCTATGTGCTTTTTAAATGTGATGACCAGAGCCACTGGTGACATCCACATGGTCTTTGAATTGGGACTTAGCCAGTGGTTGAGAGCAGGAGCTCTGGTGGCATCCAAGTTCTTACCCTCACTACTCTTAAATACACTTAGACAAGTGCTGAACATCTCTAAGCCTCTTTCCCTGTTGATAAAATGGAAATAGTACCTATGTCAAAGGCTGTAATCAGAATTCTATGAGGAAACATCTGTAAGCATTCACTAATATGGAGGATATTGTAAATGCTCAGTAAATGATAGTTCATTTTTTCTTTTATCTTGACAATGCATGGCTATTGATTAGTCTAATATTGTAATATTTTTAGAAGCCATATAAAATCATGGTCTCGTGTTAATATCAGATAAAACCTCTAAGCATCTATTCACAAATTGAAATCAGAATATATCTCTCACATGCTCTAATTGCACAATTTTTTAAAAATTGAAATGAAAACTTTACTTGTATCCTGTTAAATTTCATCTCTTTCTTTCTTGCCTTTTTTTCAGCGCAGTTTTGTTCCATTCTGTAGTATTATTTTAAATGTTCATTCTTTGGTCTTAGTGTTACATTTATGCTTTTTGCAAATTTTATGACTGTCTTCTATACACGTCATTGATTAAAAGCCAAAAACAGGGCAGGGTTGTTAAGTTTTAAGCCCTCAGACACAGCACACACCTCCATGCATCATATTATTCTGTTAATCAGGACAGCTTGTGTGTCATAGCTCAACTAGCCTTAAATCTATCTAACTGTATCTCAAATGAACCGTATTTCTGGGTCCTGACTACAATGATAGCGTAGGAAACTGTGGAATTTACTTATTCATTTTTCATTTCAAAGTAAATATTCATTTACCTTGCCAGGTTTTTTTTTTTTTTTTCTTGCAAGCTTTTTAACCTCAAACATAATTTAATTTCCTTTGGTATTTTTTACTTACTTTTCAAGTAAATATTTTCCATCATTAACTTGTTCTAAAGGATTCTGCAATCTTTTCATTTCTTCCTGTGAAAAAGAAAAGAAGTATCTTACAAATTGACTCCATGTACTTGTGGGTAATAATATTTGAGTATTTGTTGTTTGCAAAATTGAGATAACACACTGTTTAGAGTTCTGGACTTTGCAATGGATAAGTGCTTAAACATACAATAAAATTTGATCCTTGATCAAATTAGAATACAATACTGCCTCTCAAATTGTGTGATTTCTTTTTATGCCACTAAAGATAATACTTCCTATTATTTTCCCAGAGTGGGGATGTGTTTATATGGATCCACTCGTGCTCTTCCCAGATTTTCTCTGTCAACAGTATTATGTTTGCTGGTTGGTGGGTGAAGGGCTCTAATGAGCATGTGCTGGGTTTGGCCATTCAGCAATCATCCTCTCCTATCTCTTGGTAACTCTAGGTAATCTCGTCCCTGAGTCACAGCGCTCAGAAATGCACAAGACACACACACACACACACCTTCCCTGCATTTCAGGCATCCATAGTTTCTGTAATCCCATTCTTCAGGCCACAGTGATTTGCTCAGGGATATGACAGAAGCCACTACTTGCTTCTTCACAAAAACTGCTAAAGTGCCAAGAGGAAGCCCCAATTAGAATTAATTACACATTTGTGCCTACAAGACCATCAGGACTAGTCTCAACATGCTTCTAAACTACCAGACATCCAATTCTCCTAGGTCATCCCCCAAATTTATATTTGCACCTGACCTCTCCTCTAAACTCCTCCCTCTACACCACTTTCTTACTTAACAGCTCCAGATGCATGTCCGATGGGCATCTCAAGTTCAAAACCAAAGTCTAGATTTCCTTGCCTCCACCCTCCCACCCAAAACCTTTTTTTTTAAATTTTATTTTACTATGTTATGTTAGTCACCATACATTACATCATTAGTTTTTGATGTAGTGTTCCATGATTCATTGTTTGCATATAACACCCAGTGCTCCATTCAATATGTGCCCTCTTTAATACCTATCACCGGGCTACCCCTTCCCGCCACCCCCCTCCCCTCTAAAACCCTCAGTTTGTTTCTCGGAGTCCATAGCCTCTCATGGTTCGTCTCCCCCTCTGATTCCACCCCCCCTTCATTTTTCCCTTCCTACTATCTTCTTTTTTTTTTTAACATATAATGTATTATTTGCAAAACTTCTTCTTCACCACTTCTTCCTCATTTTAGCAAGTGGCATCACTATTCACCTAGATATGCAGAGCTAAAACCTAGGAGTCAGCCTTTATGCCTTTGTTTCTCTCACAGCACACAATCAGCTAATCTTGTTGATTCAACTTCAAAACATATCCAGAACTGACCTCTGCTTCTCAGTGTGGTCTAAGCCAACAGTGAGTGTCCTATCTCTGTTTCCCATATTGGCCCACTTCAGTCAATTCTCCTTACATCAGCCAGCATGATCTTTTAGTACCTAGGCTTTCATTCTGAAGTGTGTGAAATGCACATATTGTAAACATACAACTTTTGACAAAGGCATACACTGGCAGAACCACCACCCAAAAATGAAATAAAGAACATTTCTCTCTCTAGAAAGTTCCTTTCCAATTCTTCTCTCTCAATTCCCCTCTCCTGTTCTGATTTCCTCATCATAGATTAATTTGGCTTATTCTAGAACTTCATATAAAATTACCTATTCTTTTGTGTCTGGTTTAATTCACTCAGCATTATATTTTGAAATTAGTTGCTCAACCAATGTTAACTGTTTAAACTTCACTTTGGTATCTAGAGAATTTTCATTTTTTTCTCTGAATTCTAGAGTATAAGGATTTTGAAGTGTGAAGAACCCTGGAACAAATGTAAGTATTTGCTATGGTAAGAGCTACTAACTGGAAGAAAAAGATAACACAGCAGAGAGGATGGATGTCAAGGAAAACAGCTAAGGAACCAATGCCCTAGTGATGCTGTGAACCTCTGGGTCAAACTGGAGCTTGAAACCAGCATATTGATGGATTTTTCAGTTTCATGATCCAATAGATTCTCTTATTTGCTTAAGGCACTTTTGCTTAAGATTTCTATTTTCTTTCAGATGAAAGAATCCAAACTCAGAAGTGAGCCATAACCTAAGGCTACTACTATATACAAAACCCTAACTTAGATGAGGCATGGAACTATAGAAGTTCAGAACTGGGCAGTTTTGTTTTGTCAGTGTCTTAAAAAATGTGTTATTCAGAAGAATAATAGATGAAGCAGGTCATGGTCTTCAGTTCCTTTTTATTAAATACTGCTGCTTTTATATCCAATATTGGCATAACAAATTTCAGATGATGAACATTTCTGCATCTTCTGTAAAACTGCTGTATAAGACACTGTACATTTTGCTACAGGTTCTCTCATATAAAAGAATAAAATTTTAGGATTTACTACGAGGGGATATTTTCCCATTCTGATACAATAGTGCACTTCTTTTCATCAACAATAACAATTTATAAGTCTTACAGAGGTTGTTTATTTTGCCTTGAAGCTTACGCTAAATTACTCAGTTGTCAGAACTACTTTTTCCATGCTGTTAGTACAATTATACACCCTTCTTTCACTATATGGTGTGTGAAATTCTTTATTTTTCTTTTTTTCTTTTTTTAAAGATTTTATTTATTCACTTGAGAGAGAGAGAATGAGAGAGAGAGCACATGAGAAGGGGGAGGGTCAGAGGGAGATGCAGACTCCCTGCCAAGCAGGGAGCCCAATGCGGGACTCGATCCTGGGACTCCAGGATCATGACCTGAGCTGAAGGCAGTCGCTTAACCAACTGAGCCACCCAGGCAATTCCTTATTTTTATTTTAATTCTTTTACATGTGTGCTTTTCACAGTAAGTGGAAGCCAGTACAAGATCAGCAGAGTATATATATATATGATAAATGGATAAGAAGATAAAGATGATTAATAGGTAGGTAAGTAGGTAGATAGAGCAAGCATCCTTTTCACTCTTACACATGGCTTTTTATTTTCAAGGTAAAACCAACTCTTCAGCACTACAGACGCTGGTTTCTTATTCTAAGAAAAAGTCTCCACATTTATCCTCTATTTTACCCCAAACCTCCAACCCTCCCACCTAATCCTTCATCATATCCTATCCCACCTCCAGTGACATAAGCAATAGATGAAGCAGCTGTTATACAGACAGGAAATAGATTGAATAAGAATCCATAGTTATTCTTGAAAACCAAAGGAGGATTTTTAGGTCATGAACGTGTTCTTTTTTACCCCCTGGATTATGATTAGGAGGTAAGTTAGGTTAGTAGTCCCAGTACTTCTTCTCTAAGATGTGCCTGTGGCATGCCTTCTTCTTTTCTTTTTCCCTGGGGACTTGGGGGGCAGGAAATAAAGGGCTTTTGCACTCTGTGCCAGCCACTCTCCTTTTCCTGGTTCTTTCATTGCAGAAAGCTTGCTGTGTGGGGAGGGCTTTGATGCAGTACTTTATTCAATCTGACTATCCACGTTCTAGGAGATCATATTAAACATAAGGTCAATGACTAACAAGAGCTTTCTGAACAGCTGTTCTGCTGACAATTTGGAGGATTGATTTCATCATTTGGTTATTTAAGCTAACTATACAAAAACACTTCAATTCAATTGGCCTGGAAGTTCCAAAACATGTCCTCATTTTCTTGGAAATGGATGAGGAAGTTGCTTGCTCAACAGATCTTCACTTGGAGTTTCACTTTTTGAGTAAGTTTTGTTTCAATTTACCATTAAAATTATATACAAACTGGTCTTTCCCATCACTGGTTTCTCCACTAGTCCTTTTTGTCTCTGATTTCATATCTGGCAATGACATTTCCCTACTAGAAACCACCAGTAGCTTCCCAGTGATTTGAGGATAGATTCCAAATTCCTCAGACAAGGTCTGGTGCAACAGGGCCCAGCTGTCTCTCCCCACTCCACCTCATGTACCCTGCCTACACACTCCCTCCCTAAGTCTGGTAATAGGAAACTTCACATAATCCTGGAACTCACATCCTCTCTTACTGGACATTCAATAACAGTGTGTCCCCAATTATTCTACTTGCCCACTCCCACTCTTCCTTCAGGAAGCCCCCAACATTATTCTTCTCCATAGAAGCTTTCGGAACTCAACAGGAGGGTAAAATACCTTGCCTTGCTTCCTTAGCAAACCATGGTAATCCCTATTTTAGCATTACCTCTCTACCTGATGCACAGTGCCACCCCACCACTAAGATCCTTGAAGTCAGAGATGGTGACTTGCTCACACTGAGATGCCTATTCCCCAGTGAGGCATTTAGGAGGTGCTTAATAAATATCTGTTGAATAAATAAATGATAAATGAATTGAATGCACTATTCAAACTGAAGTGAAAAGAAATCTTAGTAGCTTAATGGCCTCCCAAATCCCAAGAAATCGTATGTCCTCTGCTGATTCTTCTCCCCTCTCCCAATAAACTTTTTTTTAAATCATTTGGTAACTTTCTCTTTTTATTTAACATTATATTTTTCCAGCTTTACTGAGGTATAATTGACAATTTAAAATTATATATATTTAAAGTGTACTACTTGATGATTTGATATATGTAAACATTGTGAAATAATCACCATAATCAAGCTAATTAACATATCCATCACATTACATAGTTATCATTTCTTTCTTTCCCTTCCTTCCTTCCTTCCTTCCCCTTCCCTCCCCTTCCCCTCTCCTTTCTTTTTTTTTTGGTGTAGTAAAAACACTTAAGATCTATCCTCTTAGCAAATTTCAAGTACACACTACAGTATTGTTAACTGTATACTGTTGTTCATTAGATCTCTAAAAGTTACTTATCTCGCATAACTGAAACTTTGTTCTCCTTGACCAACATCTCCCTATTCATACCCTTGACTCATCCCCACTCTCCTCTGAGTTCTGGGAGGTCAAAATTTTGGGCTTTATCAACCAGGCCCCTTTGTCCTGTGGTCTTGGATAGGATTTGAGTAGTGGGAGGCACTGCATAATATCAGAGGTCAGCAGAAGAGAGAAGTTGGAGTATTTATTCTCTTTTCTCCTGTCTCTTATGAAACACAGACTGGTGTTACTAGAAGCCACAGCTCCCATGGGGTGACCTCTCCCACAGGTGTTTCTTACCGTAGTCCCATAACTGCTCCCATTTCTTGCCCCTTCAAGGCCTTTCTTTCCTTTTCTTCCTTTCCCTTCCTTATTATTGCCTTTTCTAGCTATCGATAGATCAAATGCAGCACCATCCCTTGTGATTTTCCCTACACCAAGCCCATATCTATGTATCCACTCCATTAACTCTTTCAATCACCCTTTTAAATGAGTCATATGTCTTCTTACTGGACTCGACTGACATGCCCTGAGGATCCTAAATTTGCTTTTGCTTGAATTATTCAAGCACAACCCAGACATATAGTTTTCCATATCCTTAATCCTATTTTCCCAAATAAAACTTACAGAAGGCTGTGAATTGCGGGCTGTACTGTTAGGGGGCATAATTGATTGATTATTTGCCAAAGTCTATGCTTCCCACTATCATAAGAGTTGTTCTGAAGTGACTTGTGTGTGAACTGCTAGACTAGATGGCAGATGCTGGATTTTGTTCTTTTGTGCCTGGCTGTCCCTCCTACCTTACTCCTGCTGGTTTTTCTCCTGTCACAGACAGGAGAATATGGCTAAAAGGTTAGATCAGCTCATCTCTGTGGCTACTTGGTCAGCCCCCTTAATCTGCCCAATAATAAAATATTGTTCTTTTTTTCTTTTTCTGTACCTGCCACTTCTACTGTCTAAACAAGCAGGATATGTTCTTTGAACAAGTTTAAAATAAGAAATCCACTCAAAATTATTTTTTCTCTAAAGTGCACTTATATTTAAATACCAACCTTTAACTTTTCTGACTTATGCCTTGGCCATTTTATTTCCAGCATATCCCAGAACATTTAAAGTAACTTAAAACATGGAAACAATCTGCAATTTACTTCATTGTGTAGCTATGGGTGACAAAGCCTGGCCACTTACATACATCATTTTTTGTATTGGAAATAATTTCATGTTAACCTAAAGGTAACTATTTAACAGAAGTTAAGAGCCAAGATTACTTTTGACACTTTTGACTATTCAATCATTCAATTAAACATCACCAATCTTCCTCACTGCCCACCCCCTCATTGGCCTTTTTTTAATGGAAATGTGATAAGGGCACTAAAAAAGAGGTTACTAATGTTTGCATAATTTGGAAAAGTAGAAGACATAAAATCTATACTAATTTTAGCTCTGCATCATTAAACATGAAATATTGATTATTGCTCTTTGCAACAGAATTTATGAAGCTAGCTAGGCTGCTGTGTCCACATAAAGTGATTCTGATGCTTTGCCCTCAGACCTCAGTGGCTGTAAATGATGCTCCTTGGTGACAGCTGGGAGGCTGGCATTCTGATCCACAGCCTTAAGAGATACATTTCCCAGATTAGACCAGGAATGACCCAGCTGCACAGCCCAACTTCAGAAAATTAAATTGGAGGGAGTCCAACCTCTTTTGAAATAACTGTGTGAATTACAATGCTTCCATGGGCCTTGTTATAATGTAAATGTGCTTTACAATTTACTGTCATTTCCCTTCTACTCCTGCTGTGAATATGGGCATTAATAGTCATCTCATATATTTAAAGGCAAAACGGCATCAAAAATAAAAATGCAAGATTCATGTTTTCTCCCTTGGAAAGCAGAGACTAAATTCCTTTTTTTTTCTTTTGCCATTTTTTTGCAAAAAGAGCATACGTTTTGTTTATGTATTATGCATTAATGTTTTTTATGGCTGACAGACCTGTAAATTTCACACAGGAAGTTATCTTGCAGCTGAACATGGATTTCTGTGGGAGGAAAAAGCAGCTAATAGGACATCAACAGCTCATTTAAAGGATTCATTCAGGTAAGTTATGGGCACATGAGGCATATATGAGGTAGTAGACTTAAAAAGAGATTTGCCTGTTTCTAGCACTTTAAGGACATTTTGAATGTCCAACGAGATGCAGAGGAGCTGTGATTTTATAGTGACAATCACTGAGTGAGGTAGTTCTAGGCCTCGCTATGCCAGTTCTCAGTGGCATTGTTATTTGCTACCTCATACATAGTAAAACTTACAAATTTACCAACATAAGATATGACGATGTGAATTGTTGTAATAGATCGTTCTTTATTCCTGTTTGACCAACCAAGCTATGTTCATAGGCATTAGTACATAAAAAAGCCTTTGACTCCCAATTCTGAGAGGGCCAAACACCTGAACTCATTTGAACAGATGCCAAAGAGAAACATACTAAGCAAAAACCATATATGTCATTAGTCACCTTAGATCTGAGCTGATTTCAGACCTTGAGATTCTCATGGAGTAGATGTGAGGAGGATACTCATCTGGAAGGGTATACCTACAACCAGACCATCCACATCAGCCCATTGCCCTAATGTGAATAAGCACCTACAACTTCATGCAGCTGCACTGGATGGCCCCAGTGGATCCAGGATTGTCAGACAGGTATTTATGTTGAAAAATACCATTTAGGCTTAAATGTCCCCTTTATCTCCTTTCCCTAAGATTATGCATGGTCTCAAGAACTTTTGCTAGTTTTAGACATTCTAAAGTTATCATTATAAAATAAAATACTCAGCTCATTACAAAAAGTCTAACCACTCCTATTCAATCTAGGATGTGAGAAATTAAAACACTATTAGTAATAATTTTAAAGTAATCACTCTACTCAAAGTTAATTCAGCTTAACAGCTAGACAACCATGGAAACTCAACTGAGACTAAAATACTAAGTACAACCACTAGGGGATAGGTATTTTTACATCTTATATATTTCTGTATTCTAGGGGGAAAAAAAATCCTAGATACCATGCTTCAAGCGGAAAACTCACATGCACACAAGCATACAAGCCATCAGATAAACACCTCTTGGAATGCAGACAATAGCAAAGGTGGATTAGTGAATCCATACACCAACTCCAGTTTTCCTGTGCCAAAGGACAAAAACAAAGTACAGGCAATCAGAACATCATGTAACTCCCAAATCATTTATACCTGATTCTGGAATGTGTTTCATTATAGTGTAGCAAATGCTGTCCAGATGAGATTTTTTTCCTAGTCCAAATGGAAAATGAATTTGCATTTCTTATTTTTAACCAAGTGATGTTGTAGGGAAACAACCCAAATGCATGTTGGGAAGAACTCTCCTAACATGCTCTGCAGTACCTCAGTACCTCAGACCTGTCCTTTTTCTGTTCCTTCCACTATCACCCATGGTCAGGACCTAAAGGACTCTCACCAGAACTATTACATTTTTTGCTTTTCTTTAAGTACAATTCCAATAATTTACTCTCCTACTCATAAACTCTAAACAAAAATAATATCCAGGATTAAAAATATTCTTAATCCCATAACTGCAGTATTGCTCCTTCTATACCTTCTGAAATCCCTTAAAGTTCACTTCAAATGCAATTTTATAAATTTTAATATTTCCTTCCATAGTTAATGTCATGTCATTTCTTTGAACTACTGTTATCACTACTAACATTTATTGAATTTTACTAGGTCCCAGGCACTTTGTATAAATTATATTTTAAAAATTATGACTGCAGCCCCATAAAAATAGCAAGAGATGCAATTATTATTCCCATTACCTGGATAAGAAAACAGACTCAGAAAGATTATATAACTTGACCAAGGTCTTACAGGAAAAATCGCATGCCAACCTAAGCAGTCTGATTCCAGAATCTAAACTTTATCCTTTCCACTCTTTCCCATGAATGACATGGAACATGCAACAATGTGAGCAGTGGCAGTAACTCACCAATGAGGCCTATAAAGAAGCTGTAGTGTTCTGCAAAGTACTCAGATTTCTTACCTGAACCAGACTTGTCATCTACTTGCTGTGTCATCTTAGACAACAAACTCACTCTTCCTAGGTCTCAGTTTCAACATTTGTAAATGATGATGACCATTCTTACTCCACAGTGTTATGTGAGGATCAACTAAAATAACATATTTAAGCATTCTTTTACAATAAAGTACTGGCCATCCATAAGGAGATTCCTTAAGTGCCTGTCTTACTGAGGACAGCAATCCTGTCTCACTTGCTATTCCTATGGCGCCCATTTCTGGCGTCATTCTAGCTGTGTAATCTTGGGCTGGGAAACCCCTTTGAGCCCTAGTTTCATCATCTTTAAGATGTAGACACTAATTATAACAAATTCCAAGGACTGCCATGCTGCTTGATTAAAATTCATGTAAAGCATTCAGTCTTGCACCAGGCACATAGAAGATGCTCAATAATGTTATTTTCATTATTCTTAAATTTTTATTATCATATCTCTCTAGCCCCTCCAAAACATGGATGTACACCTAGACAACTTCTCCTGGCTCACTCAACTCATTTCCATTAGTCACTCAGTTCTGTCAATTCTGTTTTCTAATTGTCTCCAGAGCATGCCCTCCCTATTTGCACTGTCCTTAGTTAAGGATTAATTGCCTGCCAGAGTGAGCAACCTAAAATGCCAACCTCATCATTAGTTCAGTCACTTGTTTGAAACCCTTCTTGCTTCCCATCACCTAGCTGTTAGAACCTAAGCCTCCACGTCTAGCAGGACCTCATATGATGGTTCTGTGTAACCTCCCACTCTGTCCCTCCAGTTCCTTTCCTAACAGACCCACCCCCACTCCACTTAATCCTCTTGGAACATCAACATGTCATTAAAACCCTGAGTTAGGATCAGGTGCTCAAATACTTGAAATGAGTTGGTCCATGTGTGAGTTGAAATAAAACAATGATAAAGAGAAGTCTTTTAAAACATAAACACAAGAGTAATAATACATTATAGTGTATATGCTATCATTAAATAATAAACACAGCATTACTTCAATTATCTGGACAGTGGTCTCTCAGAAAACTATACATTGGAACATGTCTCCATACCTGGATATTTGGTTTTCTGCATCCCAAATACCTCTCACACAGCCCCTAAACTCACCCATTTTACCTGAAAGTCTTCATTTAGAGCCTTCTTTATAAAACAATTATTAAACAAGCTTAATTTTGTTTCCTGAGTAGCAAATAAAATAATTCATTAAAGATGAGATTATCAAAAGATGTGAGGTGAGGTGATCACAGACTAGGTGTGGTAGGAGGAAACAGAAAACTAAAAAGTAGATCCTAATCTGTATTTTCATTGAACACATAAAGGAAGATTCTTAACTGCCTGAAATGTTGCTCCTCTTGAAAACTTCCTGGAAGTTCCCCCCCTTTTGAAGTAAAATTCGCTTCTCTGAAATCTTACAGCTGTACGTGTCTATGCTAAGAATAGCCCTTAAGTTGTAGCCCAAGTGTTTAGGGGTAGATTTCTTTTTTCATTAGCTTAAGTATCTTTCAAACTTGCAAACCCTATTTCCGGACTTCACAAACTGGGGTGTGCCAGCAATAGGCTAGGGGTATGTGGAGCTTTAGATCAGGGCAAATATACCCAGGATGTCAATTTTACTCCATGAATAGCAAATGCATGGTTTTAAGATGGAGTTCAAAGTTTGCATTTTATTTTTTTTTAATTTTATTTTATTATGCTATGTTAGTCACCATACAGTACATCATTAGTTTTTGATGTAGTGATCCAAGATTCATTGTTTTCGTACAACACCCAATGCTCCATGCAGTATGAGCCCTCCTTAATACCCATCACTGGGCTAACCCATCCCCCACCCCCCTCCCCTCTAAAACCCTCAGTTTGTTTCTCAGAGTCCATAGTCTCTCATGGTTCATCTCTCCCTCCAATTTCCTCCCCCCTTCATTTTTCCCTTCCTTCTCCTAATGTCCTCCATGCTATTCCTTATGTTCCACAAATAAGTGAAACCATATGATAGTTGACTTTCTTTGCTTGACTTATTTCACTTAGCATAATCTCCTCTAGTCCCATCAATTTTAAAGTGAAACAGGTGTCAAATAAAGTTTTAGGTTTGCATATGGCTATTTCTTCCCATATCCCTCCAACAATAATACTCATGCTATTCTCTGCCTTCAAGATTTCTGGGTGGAGAATTGATAAGCACTACCCTAGTCAGGATGGAAAGTAAATATCAGGTATTTTTAAAGTTAAGATTGCTGGGAAGTATGTAATGGTACTTTTTCTATCAACACTACATAAAGCAAAAGACATTTTGTAGTTGTAAGGGTAGCATTCTTTTTTTTAATGCCACAGGACTTTATTTCTATTTCTTTTATGGGACTCATTGGTTGTGGAGGGAGAAGGTAGAATCCATGTATGTCCATCCATATAACAGCAAACAAAGTAGACATTGCTATACTTACGGAAGGGAAAACCCACTTCTTTTTTTATTAAGTTTTTTCTTTTAATTCCAGAATAGTTAATTTACAATATTATATTAGTTTCAGATGTACAATATAGTGATTCAACAATTCTATACATCATTACTCATACTCATCATGGTAAGTGTACTCTTAATCCCCTTCACCTATTTCATCCATCCCCCATCTCTCCTCCGACATGCTTTATTTTAGACAAATACTCTCAGTTAAAGTTTTTTTTCTCAACAAGAACATTATTTACTTGAAGCATACTTCAGAATACATGGTTCTAAAAGATATATATAAAACGTGCCATCCAAGAAAAACAGAATGCACATTTTCTTAAGTACACAGAGAAGAATCCCCTGGTTAAATCACATAGAGATATAACAAATATTAAAAATTTAAGAAGACTGAAATCATACCACATGTATTTTCCAAACACAATCATATAAAACCAGGAATACTCACTTCTACATCTGATTGCATACCAGACTCAGTGGATGCTGAGCTTTCTGAGCTTGGATTATGATCTCAAGGGCACATCAAGTATGATAAATTTTAGCATCCAGCATAATTCTGGGCACACAGCAATAACTTGGGTGTTAAGAGGAATATTCAACAAAATTCATTAACGGAAGAAAGAGACATTTAAGAGGTTGAATGGAGTCTACAAAACAGAAAGCATAAACTTGAAAGCAGAATTTGAGAGAGAACAAGAAAAAAAAAGTGCTGCAAGTCAGCAAACTTTCCTTTCATCATTATTCATTGTTCCATTCATTCTTTAACAAAAGTATAGTCACATATGTTAGGGACTGTGCTAGACATGAGTATATAATGGGGACAGGGGAGAAGACAAGCAGGTATAGCCCTGTCCTCCTGCAGCTTCAAAAGCTCGATATAAGCAGAGGAGGAAAGATAAGGGTTTTTGGTTTTTGTTTTTAAGATTTTATTTACTTGGCGCCTCGGTGGCTCAGTCGTTGAGCGTCTGCCTTTGGCTCAGGTCATGATCCCAGGCTCCTGGGATCGAGTCCCACATCGGGCTCCCTGCTCGGCAGGAAGCCTGCTTCTCCCTCTCCCACTCCCCCTGCTTGTGTTCCTGCTCTCGCTATCTCTCTCTCTGTCAAATAAATAAATAAAATCTTGGAAAAAAAAAGATTTTATTTACTTATTTGAGAGAGAGAGAGTGGGAGCAGGGAGGGGCAGAGGAGGAGGGAGAAAGAATCTGAAGCAGACTCTGCACTGAGTGTGGAACCCAATACGGGGCTCACTCCCACAACTGGGAGACCATGACCTGAGCCAAAACCAAGAGTCAGAGGCCTAACTGATTGAGCCACCCAGGTGCCCCAAGATGAGTTTTAAGTAGCCAAAGAGTTATCAATGACTGTTTTTATTCAAAAAACTGGTTTAAACATTTTGCCATTCAGGACAGAATGCAGATCAGTCAAATAAGCCTGACTCCTGGGTGTGTATGTGTAACAACAGAGTTTGAAAGACGATATTCTAGAAAGGGCCAAGAAAAGAAGATTTATTAATCCATGTGCTCCTGGTGGGACAATTGCTAGAATTGACTAGAATGCTGTGCCTGTGTACAGAACATGAAAAGGGTGATGGAAATGCCATGAAAATTGAAATGCAAAATTCCAAAGTATGGATTAGAGGTTTATTCAATAAGAATGGCATTTATTGAGGAAGAAGAGACAAAGCAGGCAGACAGATGAGAGCAAAAGACAGCATGTCCACATCTGCTTTGTCATGTGATGAGCCATGACATCATTACAAATAAGAATGGCTATTTACCCCCTGCATATTATAATCTATTAAAAATTGAGTACCATATGTGTCTAGTAACACCAAAGGCAGATCATGCAGAAGAGTAAGAATTTCTCCTATAGATTTATCTATTCTAAACCAAGAGTTAATTTTCATGAATAGAGAAACCCATATGGAAGGGAAAATATTACGTTTATATAAACAGAGCATCACTTTTCTAAACCAACAAGAAATTCCCATTGAGATGACTTTATTCTGCCTCTATGTGAAATTCCCCATTAGATTTGTATCATTAGATTTCATGATTTTAGTGATTGCCCAAATTGCTTCATAACAAGTAAGTGAACAATCTTGATAGGAAGTACTTTATTCTAAACCAAGGCATGTTAAAATTGATATTGTTCCCTCAGACAGCTATGGCAGAATATTCAGAAAGAACACTGAAGTGCCAAAGAGGAAATTAAACCTCAGTTGAGCTGTTATTAAAACAACTATTATATCTTTTAGACATGCAATCTCTATGTACTCAAGATATAGTGACACAACTGTTATCTAAAAACCAAGTGTAAATATATAGGGGGAAAATAGGTGGTTTTCTATAGGTAGAGGATGAGGAGAGAGGAAGGGGAGAATAAAAAATGATTGGAACAAAACACAGAATGGCATTCTCTATTATTTAAGATTGCTAAATTCATGAATGCTACCAATTCCCCTGTGCTCTGCTCAATGAAGTTCCCATTCCCAGTCTGGTGACTAGACTACTAAGACTACTCTTCTCTTTTCTCCCTATTCACACCAAATTGCCCTACCAACTACACTTACCCTTGTATTCAACATGAAATTGTCACTCTCAATATCTGTAAAATCTTCAAATTGAGGATCTCATCCTGAATTCTCCAATGACTGTATTTTTTTTTTTTTTTAGATTTTATTTATTTATTTGAGACAGAGAGAATGAGAGAGAGAGCGCACATGAGAGAGGGGAGGGTCAGAGGGAGAAGCAGGCTCCCCGCCGAGCAGGAAGCCCAATGCGGGACTCGATCCTGGGACTCCAAGATCACGACCTGAGCCGAAGGCAGTCGCTTAACCAACTGAGCCACCCAGGCGCCCTCCAATGACTGTATTCCTAAACTGTATTCTTACGCCTGCTCTGTAACATCCATGTTCTCACCTATATTGATTGGAAAGCTCTTATGAAAATGCGTTCCTTCTTTGATAAAACATTTACACCATATTCTTTGGGTAAATGCTTCTCCTTTGCTATGTGGAAATCTGGCAGAATGCTCTTTGAATAATGCTACAGGAAAATATCTTCGAGATAATCTTCGAGAAAATAATCTTTGAGAAAAACCTGATGCACACAATAGGCTCCATCCAGTTAGCATTTGTTTAGAGTCCACTCTGAACCTGGCCATTTTCTGCCACCAGGAGCTTTGAAGTGCTAAGGTGGGGAGACAGCCATCAAATCCACAATGCCACATTTAAAGGTCATTGTAATATAACCCAGCATTTACCCAGATGCAAGTTGAGCAAGAAGACCAAATGCATTCTGGGACATTTCCTTAAAGAAAAGAGTCCTGATATTTCATCCTCCCAGCAGCCCACACACAAAATAATAAAGATGCTCACTTTAAGAGGGTCTTGAAAATATCAATATAAGTGGTTATAAGCTTTAATAGACCTTGGAATCCAATTAGCTACAATTTTGTGGTAGCTTAATAATTTATGATAATGACAAATTCATTAGATTATAATTCACCACAGCCAAACCTATAGATTTCCTGGCATCTTTAAAAACATGCATTCTCAAAGTGAAGCATGGCGTTGTCTATGTTCATTGCTACCAAAATAGTCTAATTTTAACAATTCAGAATGCATTCCATTACTTAAACCTGGATCATTTGGGGATTTTCCCTGCTAATGAAAGACATAAACCTAAGAGCATTGCACCAGTTCATTAAACCTCCCAATTTCAGCAGCTGTCTAGTATTAGCTGAAAGCAATCTACTGTATGTGCTTAAATGGCCCCTATTCACCTTTTCCTCTGCTCCACAAACAAAAGCAAATCTAGAGAAAGTATACATACATGTACATACACAACATATAACACTTGCACAAAAAGAGGAATAGTTTGGTGAATTATTATAAGGTAAACTCCTATAACCATTTCCTAAATCAAGAAATAGAACTTCACCAAACATGTCAGAAGCCCCTTCACATGCCCCGTCCTGATTATAACTCTCTCCCTTCCTCCCTCCAGAACTAACCACTATTATTACAACTTATATAGTAACCACTCCCTTACACTTCATTATAGTATTCTCACCCAAATGTGCATTTTTTAAAAAGATTTTATATATTTATTTATTTATTTATTTATTTGACAGAGAGAGACACAGCGAGAGAGGGAACACAAGCAGGGGGAATGGGAGAGGGAGAAGCAGGCTTCCAGCAGAGCGGGTAGCCGGATGCGGGACTTGATCCCAGGACCCTGGGATCATGACCTGAGCAGACGGCAGCCGCTTAACGACTGAGCCACCCAGGCACCCCCCAAATGTGCATTCTTAACTACTATTGTTCAACCTTGCCCATTTTTTAAAAAAGATTCTATTTATTTTTTTGAAAGAGAGAGCGAGCACACAAGAGTGGTAGGGTGGGGCAGAGGGAGAAGAAAACTCCCTGCTGAGCAGGGAGCCCAACGGGGGAACTCAATCCCAGAACTCTGGGATCATGACCTGAGCTGAAGGCAGACACTTAACCAAAATGAGCCACCGAGGTGCCCCAGCCTTGCCCATTTTTAAACTTTTTTTTCTGAAATAATTATAGATTCACAGAAAGTTATGGAAAATGCCCAGGATGGTCCCACTCACCCTTCACTCCTTATCCCCCAATATTAGCATTTTGCATAACTACTGTACACTATGAGCTCCATGAAACTGCAATTGACACATTTCACAGAGCTTATTGGAATTTCATCAATTATATACTCACTTATTTGTGTGTATGTGTTTATAGTGCAATGCAATTTTATCACATGTGTACCTTCGTGTAACCACCACCACAATCAAGATGCAGAACTGTTACATCACTGTAAGGCTCCCCTATGTTACCTCCTTATAGCCACAATCTTCTCCTCCTCTCCTAAGTTCCAATGCTGACAACTATTAACCTATTTTCCATCTCTATGATTTCTTTGAAGAATATTCCAGAATGGATCCACACATGATGTATTTTTCACAAAACATAATTTCTTTGAGGTCCATTGACATTGCTGTCTGTAATAATAGTAACATTCCTTTTTATTGTTGAGTAGTATTTCACTTATGGATATATCAGTTTATTTAAACAAAACAAAACAAAAAAACATTTAGGTTGCTTCCAGTTTGTGGCTATTATGAATAAAGCTGCTATGAACATTTGTGTACAGATGATTGTATAAACATAACTTTTTATTTCTTTGGGGTGAATGCCAAAGAATGTAATTTCTGGGTCATATGGTTAGTGAATTTTTAATTTTAGAAGAAATTGTTAAACTATTTTCCAGAGTGACTATACCATTTTACATTACCACCTGTAATACATGAGTTAGCCTATTTCTCTGCAACCTTTCTAGTATTGTGTTTCCCATTTTTCACAATTTTGATAAATTAAATTTCTTTTAATTTAAAGATTCCCCCTCCATCTTTTTCTTTTCCTTAAAATACATTTGTTGAAAAACCCAGACAAGCTGACCTATAGAGTTTCCCAGTATGGATTTTACTGATTTATATGTTCATGGGGAAGTTCGTGCTCAAGTTCTCTAGCTGGACCCAAAAGGTTGATCAGATTTTAGTTTGACTCCTTTGGCAAGGCCTTAGGAGGCATGTTCTTTTATCAGGAGACTCATCATGGTCTGGTGGTCTCTGTATCTCTGATGATAGAGTCACTGAAGCTCAGTGCTTACATCCATTAATGGGGAAGGGGGCTGCAAATGGTTATGTGCTAATTATACAATTTTATTGTATTTATTATATGAAATAATTTTATAAAGAAAATTTATTTACTATTGGCTTACCCACTAGTACATTCATCTAAAAGAGGCAAGATAAATCTTGATTATTTTCTTTGATGAGTTTACTAGATGAAGTAGTTCTCTGTCATGCTGCAAAGGTGGCCAATTTTTTTTTAACATCACTAAAGAATTTATGAATATAAACAAATTTGATTGTTTTTTCCTTGTTATTAAATACTAGGTATTTCTAATTATGATTTTCCTTATCATTAAAACTCTAACCCATTTTGGGGCTGTGAGAGCCTCTTTAATTTGGCTCCTGAGTCCTTTTGATACAATCCCAATAGTCTCTGAAAACTTCCTGGCTATTTGCTCTGACAAAATAATCCAAACTTAGACATTTTCTGGCAGAAACCAGGAATCAGTCATTATTTTAAGAAGTCCTGGTTTCTTTTAGTGGGCAATGGTATTTTAATATCATAATCTGGGCAAAAGGAATGCTCATTATCACTGCATTGGTCATTGTTTCTAAGACTTCTCAGTGACAGAGTTAGGATATAAAATAAAATACATCATGGGATCTTACTGAGATTGCCAATTCAATTTCAGGACTGCAGAGTTTTAACTTAACCTCTTTTATAATATGTCTATATCTCCATTTCCACACTAAAGTCCTAGTTCTCAAGGACATAGGAGGTAACAGAATTAGAATATCATGTAATTGTTCACTCCATAACTACATTATATACATAAGAACACACATGTAACATTACTAATGCTACTACCACTCATTGTGATTGCTCAAAATAGTTAAATTTTTTACATATGTTATTCTCACTTTTTATCCCTCACTTTTTTTTTTAGAGTAGGAAAATTTATTTGCAATCTGTATAATCAAAGTTATAAACTATATCCAGAATATAATTTAATCCCTCACTTCTTTTAACAGTTTCATTATATCTACATTGTTGCATATGGCTATTATATACTATATTATCTCTCTTTTGACCCTTAGTTAATCTTAATTTTTCAGTAAGTATATATTTAACGCCTACCACCACTCCATCAGCTCATGTGTCTCTAGTCAGTTTGGTTGTCTGAAGCTTATTCTCTAGTAAATTCCTCTTAGAAGCAAAATTCCCTAAATTCTTGTATGTCTATAAGAGTTTGTATTCAAAGAGTTCAGGACATGCCACCCCAAAACATGATGCTTTGGTATATTGATTCTTTCGGGCTGAAGACACTTGAAAAACAGCAAATGCAGGGATAGGCCTTCTCTGAACTCCTCTTATGTACAGATATTCCAAAAGGAACCCATAAGTCCCCTCCCCTGGGAGTTTCATCAACTAAGGAAGATAGACTCGTACTATAGGAGAGAAGACTAGAGGTCCATACCACACCCAGAAAAACTGTTTCATAAACTATCATATTTCCCATCTATTATTCTAAGGGCTCATTCATCTTTCCTAAAAATCACTTGCTCTCCCATAAATTGCCTACATTTTCTCTCTCCCTCCCCTATTATAATGATATATAAACTTTCAAATCTCACAGCCTTCTTGGCTATTCCTTTGCCCCCTATAATGCCCCTGTGCATGTAATATTAAAAATGTAGTAAATTTATATTTATTATATTAATTTTCTCATTAACCTACCTGATGTCAGTTTATTTCATAACGCAGGTATCAAACCTAGGACAGTAAAGTCTTTCCTCCCCTACAGTTCTATTTATACTTGGAAGTTTTGCTTTCAAGTATATAACATCTTTGGTTTACATTTTCTTTCCTTGAGTATTTTAAATATGTTACTCCATTTTCTTTGTATCTAATGAAAAATCTGAAGATAATAAAACTTTTTGCCCTTATCACATGTTCTTCTTGCCTAAATATCCAATGGCTGTTTTTCTTTTTCTTTTTAATTGAATAAGTTACTAGAATATGTCTTGGTATTTGTCATTCTGGGTTGATTAGTCTCGGGTATACAGGGTCCTCCTTCAATATGTAGTTTCAGATCAGGTTTTCCTGATGAATTATAATCATATTATCTGGTTCCCTTGCTTTCATTTTCTTCTTTAGGGACTGAATATGTTGAATATTCCTTGCACGTCTATAGTATCTATCATATTTCCTTCTCAAATCTCTTTTTTTCTATTCCTTCATTTCTTATTGATTTTAAGCTTTTTCCTCCTTTTCACCTTTTACTTCTCTTAAGGCACTGTGTGCTTACTCACTCTTATGTGTCTTCTACTTTAGTGTTCAATTCTAAAGCTCTTTCTTTCTTTCATTCTTAATTCTTTGCTGGCTTCTGTCACCTCCCCAGCAGAGAGGCTGGCTTGAGGATAAGCCCACCAGATTGGAAGAGTGAATGGAGTTGAAACTTCTTTTAAAAGCTAGTTTGGTCTGGCTTAAGGGACTGAGACAGCAGGGGCTTTTGCTACTTGGAAGAATTTAGACTAAGCAAAAAGCTGACAGGCATTCTATAGTCAAATCTCCGTGAAATCTTTGAGATGTTGAGCAGGACATTATGTGCCTTTTAAAGCCACAGTGTTTCCTCTACTTAGAGAAAATTGTCGTAATTTATAATGACTTCATTCTCTGCAGGAAAACACTCAAGGACAATCACCTTCAGGCCCTTTCCTCCAGAATTCTAGGACTGCAGCAGAGACCATTTTAAGAACAACTTTTCAGAAAAGCATTAATTAACCCTTGAATGTCTCTTGTTAAGCATCTATGGTGTTAGGGAAGGGGATTGGAAATGATAGAGCATCTACTCTGCATCAGGCACCTTACATTTATTATACAATTAAATTCTCCCCCAGAAGCTTATGAGACTATTTTAATCATTACCATTTTAAAGAGGAAGAAACTAAAAACTGAGAGTTTAAGTACTTGTCTAGTATTACACAGAAGAGTGGGCATTTGAATACAGGCTTGTTCTAACTCCAGGACCATAAATAATGTTACCTTCTGTTTGAAATTTGAAAAAGAAGCAAAAACAAAACCAAATTTTGGCTCCCCCCGCCAGCTTCTTAATTTACCTTCTTTCTGCTGTTTTATTCTAAGTTATCTTTCAAATGCTGGCAACCTGAATTATTCTATCCATAACAGATTTTTCCTTCATATCATTAAGCTTCTCAGATTCTGAAAGAACTTGAAGGGTAGCAGAACATGCCATCCAAAAATATGCTGCTTTGGTATACTGATTATTTGAGCTGAAGGCAGTTGAGATGAAGCAGGTATAAGAAAAGCTCTCTGTCCTTCCCATATTTGCCTAAAAGCAAGACAAACTTACAAAGGTGCCTCCCCTCCCTTCTCTACCAGAAAGGACAGAAATTTTAGACCCTTATCACTCCAGTGACCACCAAAGGAATCTACTTAACCCATCTTACTAAAACTAAGCCTTCTTTACCATTAGTTTCCCCATATATTTACCTTCCCACAATTTGCTGCCCTAGAAACTCAAAGTTCTTTTCCACTGTCTTATCATTTCTCTAAAAACGTATTGCTCTTTTGTTAAGATGTTATATAAGGCCAAGTTCTAACCACCCCCTTGAGTTACTCATCACTGACTACTCCCATGTGTACATACAATGTACATGTTAGTCAACTTCTGTTTGTTTTTCTCTTGTTAATCTTTCTTTTGTCAGGCTAATATACAGGGCCCCAGCCTGAGAACTTAAAATGAACAGAAACAAAATATTTTTCCCTCCCCCATAAACAAAACATGTAAATGACTGGTATGTAAACAGCATGGCACAGTAATGGAGGCTTGTGTTTAGGGGACAGAAACCTTGGTCAAATCATCTTGAACTATCAACATTGTTTTCTAATATTTAAGATGAAAATAACAACAATCATAGTCAGCACCCAGGATATGCAGCCCCCAAATCTTAGTGTTCTAAAACTACAAAGTTAATGTTTGCTCATCTTCCATGTTGATCACAGATCCACTGTTGGGGTGCTGCATCTTTACTGTGCTGATGTGGGGCCTCTGGCCAATGAAGCAGCCACCATCTGAAGTGTTTCCAATCCCCATGACTAGAAAGAAGAGATTGTATTAGTTTTCAAGGGCTGCCATAACATAATAACACAGACTGAGTGGCTTAACCAATAAACATTTCTGAAGACTGGAAGTCTAAGATCAAGGTATTGGCAGGAGTGGTTTCTCCTGAAACTTCTCCCCTTGGCCTACAGATGGCTGCATTCTTGCTGTGTTCCCACATGGCCTTTCCTCTGTGTACATACTTTCCTGGTGTCTCTGCCTCTTCTTATAAGGACACTAATTTTATTGGATTAGGGCCCCTACCCCATGATTTCTTTTAACCCCAATCACGTCTTTAGAAGTCCTATCTCCAAATACAGTCACTTTGGGGGTTAGGGCTTCAATATATGAATTTTTTTTGGAGGGGGCAAAATTCAGTAACCTTACTCCCATTTTTAAGCTGCTGCTGAGACTGCCATCAAAAGGCCGACAATGTGAGAATGAAAAAGGAATTATCAAGGAGCACATGTCATGGAAACCTGAGATCTGGGAAGAAGAGAAACACACCCATTGTAGACTCATTCCTTCTCCATTAGGTTTTATTCAGGCCTCAACAGAGAAAAATTTCAAAAACATAAAGAGGAGAGAGAAAACTGTCAAACTTCTCCAGAGACACTGTTGAGTGCAGAGGAAAGCATCCCATTTAACTAGGCTTTCTCCTTCACTCACTGAGGGCCTCATCTGGTGGGATGGACAACAGGAGAATATTGCAGTGGAAACGCAATATGAAATGGAAATTATGAAGAAGTCTTTTTAGCCTGGACCAGAAGTCATTTCTCAAATATAGAAAAATGAGCCAGTTTACATGTATCTCCTAATGAGACTAGCCCCTCTATATTAAGGCATAGATACAAGTCAATACACTTAAAAAGAAAACATTAAAATCTCTAGTAAAGGAAAAATCTTTAATGTTTTACTGGGAAAATACTGTGATTCTTTTGAAAGATCTGGAATTGGCATTTTTTTCAAATAACCTTTTTGAAGTTTGCTATTTTATGACTACAAAATATACATTCACCTCCTGTGCCAAGCATCAAATGGTCATGTGTCTCTGCAGTATCAAGAAGTCATCCTCCCTTCTGACCACAGAACACTATGGCAGGGGTGGGGGTCGGGTTCCTACACTACAGTCATGTATAAAAGAAAGCCAGTCATTTTAATATGTACAGAACTGAGATGTGGTCATTCCAAGCTTCTGGCTGAGGAATACTCCCATCCATCCTTCCTGCAACTAAATTCTTATAAAGAGCAGTTTACTTTATACAAGTCTTTCTCAAGAAACAAGAAAGGTCTCAAGTACACAACCTAACCCTACACCTAAAGGAGCTGGAGAAAGAACAGCAAATAAAGCCTAAACCCAGCAGGAGAAGAGAAATAATAAAGATCAGAGCAGAAATCAATGAAAT
>NC_138369.1:98515296-98536345 GCF_054177405.1 Leptonychotes weddellii | reverse complement strand
AATCCATCCAAATCCTAGAGGAGAACATAGGCAGTAACCTCTTTGACATCGGCCACAGCAACTTCTTTCAAGATACATCTCCAAAGGCAAGTTAAACAAAAGGGAAAATGAACTTTTGGGACTTCATCAAGATAAAAAGCTTCTAGACATGTTTTTCTTAGAGATTATTAATGATTTATAATAGACAGAATAATGCCTCCTGCCTCCAAAGATGTTCCTGAAACCCATGAATATGTTCCCTTACATGGCAAAAGTAATATTGCAAATGTTACTAAGTTAAGGATCTTGAGATGGGGAGATTATTTTAGATTATCCAGGTGGGCTTAATGTAATCACAAGGGTACTTTTAAGAGGGAGACAGGACAATGAGAGTAGAGAGAGATCTGATGATGCTATGCTGCTGACTTTGAAGATGGTGTAAAAGGCCAGGAGCCAAGGAATGCGGGTAGCCTCTAGAAGGTGGAAGTAGATTCTCCCCTAAAGTTTTGGAAGAAATGCAGCCTTCCATACACTTAATTTCAGCCCATTGAAATCCATTTCAGACTTCTGACCATTAGGTCTGTAAGATAATAAATTTATGTTGTTTTAAGCCACTAAATTAAAACCTATTACAGCAGCAACAGAAAACTAATAGAAAGGTTTGATCCATACAGCCTCCAAATAGGGTTTAAAATAGAGACATCTTTTTTTAAGACTGAGTAATGAATGAAATCTTGCCATTTGCAATGACGTGGATGTAGCTAGGGAGTAATATGCCAAGTGAAATAAGTCAGTCCGAGAAAGACAAACACCATATGATTTCACTCAAATGTGGAATTTAAGAAACAAAACAAATTGAAAATGGGGGGGGGTGGAGAGAGGCAAACCAAGAAACAGACTCTTTAACTATAGAGAACCAACTGATGGTTACCCAAAGGGAGGTGGGGGAGGGGTGGGTTATTTCGATGATGGGGATTAAGGAGGGCAGAAAAAATAAAAATAAAATAGAGAATTCTGCCTGCTATATATTTACCCCACTGACATTATAAACCATTCTGAGACTTACTAACTTTCAAATCCTTTTTTTCCTGCCAGGTCACCTAGGGACTTTCAAATGGTCCAATTAAGCCACAGATAGATTATGACACTTCTTGCTCTCTCTTCTTATATAAAAGACAAACTTGTTCAAAAAGCTTTGATACAGTACTACATTTTTATGTTTTTGACTTGACCCCTGGGCCTATCCAGACATGTCATTGACTGACGTGTCATAATCCTGCATCTTTCTTGTGTGTTTGAACTTTTGACAAGATGTTCTCTCTCTTTCTCTCTGCCACCCCCCAATACACACACACACACACACACACACACATACACACACATTTCTCTTTTGGGAAAATATGTTTATCACTGTCCCAATCTTTCAGCATAATCCCTTAGGACACACCTAAGTGAGAGCTACACACACCATGTCCCTAGGCCCCCGTGACTCTATACTCACTCACACATACTTGTTCATTCAGTATATTTATTGAACTCAGACTCTGGAGCCAGACTGCCCAGGTTTAAATCCTACCAACTTCTTCTTAAGTTGTGTGAATTTGAATATTCAAGTTAAATACCTTTTATTTTGCCTCATTTCATCATGTTTAAATGGAATAACAGCAATAACTGTCAGAAAAAGTTGTTTATGAGGCTTATATGGAGAGATTATACAAAGTAGTTGGAACAGCGACTGCCCACCAGTGCTCTAATAGTGAAGACAACACAGGCCCTGTTGTAAAGGAGCTTTCTAGTGGGAGAGTCGGGTAAGCAAAGAGGTCAGTGTGATGATGCAGGGTGGATGTCTCAATGGACAGGCTCTGGGAGCACATAGGGGGATGCAGAACCCCAGGGGTGGGTACAGGTATGTAAGGCCACTTAATGAGAGTAATTCCTCAGCTGAGACCTGGAAAACAAAAGGAGTTGGAGCACTGGGTGTTATACGCAAACAATGAATCATGGAACACTACATCAAAAACTAATGATGTAATGTATGGTGATTAACATAACATAATAAAAAAAAAAAAGGAGTTGGCTAGGTAAATAGAAGAATTAGGGGAAGACACTGTGATGTCAAACAGCCATAAAAGGGAAAAGAACAAAGGAGATTCTGGGCAATGGGAGTTAAGTAGAAAGATGTTCCCTACAGGATGGACAGGATGTGCAGGAAGGACAGTATCTTGGGTTAGATATTGATTTATTGGAACACTGCAAATTGAAGCCTGTTTTCAGTACAATATGCAAATTCTGATTATTGTTCCCATGTAATAGAGATTGAGTGGGAATCCATGCTTCTGATTCCTACATGACAGGAATTATACATAGTCACAAACTTTTAGGCCACCATGATTAAATCTAACCAAGCACGTCATACATGCTCAGGCAATACAAAAGATATCATTTTATTTTTCTGAAGAAAAATGTCTTGACGGACCACCTTGAAATCTAGATGACAACTCAGTCATCCAATAATAAGAAAATCACAACTTAATGTTATTTATAAGAATTCTATAGAGATTAATATCTAGAGTTTTGCAGCCATGGTTAGACATTAGAATTACCTAGGGAGATTTTGAAAATTGCCTTTTCCTAGGCCTCATCTCAAACCAATTGAAACAGAACATCTATGGATGGGACCAGTTCATTGGCAGGTTTTAAAACTTTCCTAAGTGATGATAATGTGCAGCCAGGGATACCGACTTAGCTCTATCTGTAAGATTTTAAAGAGTTTTGAAATACTCTAAACTTTTCTATTAAGTGATATATTCCAATTTAGATTACTGTTTCAACCCAAATTTGATGGACAAAAAGGGTAGAGATGACTGAGCTCTTAAATTGGTAAAATGGGAGCTATTATTTTAATGATTAAATTGATTTTGTGGTTGATTAATTGATTGTCTCTACTTTCATCTATATTCACAGTCAAGTTATTGACTTCTATTTTTTTATCACTTTATTTTGTTTTTAAAGATAACATTAGGGATTGTTTTGATAATACCCCTCTGACATTTTATTGTATTGCCAAACTGAACACACCATTAATGGGAAATGGACTGTGCGCATTTATGCACTCATTTATTTTGAAGAAAAAAATGCATGTATGTCAGTCAAGAAACAAGTCACAAGCTGCAGAAAAAAAAATGTCCTGCTGAACAGAAAATTAGGCAATGGGCAGGAAACAAAGGGCACCATAATGGAAATCTTTCAAGCTTGAATTAGGTTACTGACTAATGAGGATCCTGCAGGGAACAGTGATAAGGGGGCTGGATGTTTATTAAAGAACTATTCATGTAAATTACCTGACTAATGGTGTTGCTGGCAAGGCCCCTAAGATCTCCCTGATAAGGCAGGACCTAAGGGGCAGCAGCCATCAAGCAATTTAGATGCAGAAGCATCTGAAAAGAAAATTAAGAATTTTATTTACATATACTGAAGGAGAAGAGCTGGCATTATTTATCAAAAGAAAGATACTTTGCAAATATGCCTTAAGAAATTAGACCCGATGACAGACAATTTAAAAAGAAGGATCTTCTATTTGGAGTTCACCTACAACAATGTGATGTATCAATGATGCAGTGACACTGTGCAATTAGTAGCAAGTCTAGCCAATGCCTGGAGTTAGCAGGAGAGAAAAGTGGAGGACAAAAGCATCTCAGTTCCTCTTCTGAGTCATGTATGTGTGCGTGCGGGTGTGCGTGCACGCACACGCGCATGTATATGTATATACATATACATGTATATATATATATATATATATACACACACATATATTTTTTTTCCCTCTTTCTTTCCCCCCAATTCTCCCTCTTTAAGGGAGGGAAGAAAATCCTCCAGTTTCTTCAGGGGACACAGCTTTAATTCATTCCATCTGCAGTTAGTGAGAGATTTCCAAGTAAAATAAATTGTCCTAGGCACTGAGTGTGTAGCAATGACTTGAACACAACCCCTATTCCTGAGAAAAACTTGAAACAGACATGAAACAAATAATTACAGCATAGTATAGGAGGAAATTGTGCTTCAGTGGAAAACTATGCATTATCTAAATCTAGCATATCCTCCACATTATCTGGTCTAGCTTTTTACTGCCTTTCAGGTATTTTACAACTCTGTAAATTGTAGACAACAAGTAACAATGCAAAATAATCCTTGCCTACAGACAGCTAAACTCTGTCCTGTCCAATGGAGGTTCAACTGACCTCTCTCTTCACTAAGTAAGGGGTTAGTTTTACCTCCGTTTGTACCTTCCTTTCAATATTCCTGATCTATAAATGTGTATGGTTTTCAATTTCTTCTTTGATTTGGTATAACATCTTTGCTGGTTTTCTCATTGATGAGTTAAATAAAATCTTTAACATGTCTATTTGTAGCTCTATATGAGAGTTGTGATTTTATACTCTTGAAATTATTTTTTAACAGTAGATTTCCCTTCAGTGTGGCAGACTGAGAATGGATAGCAATATCCCCTGTCTCCAAACATATGGACTTGCTAGATAAACTTTTTAAAAACAATTGTAGATACAGAGCCAAGCTCAAAACTAAGAAAGGTAAATCTCCAGCTGCCAGAAATAAAGAAGCCACCAACAGCCACAGCTATGAGCCAGAGCTGAAATCCTGCAACTCACAGAGACACTGGGTTAGTGTATACCTCACAGGTAGGTTTTTATGTTTGTGCATCCCCAGTACCTGATGATAAGGTAGAAAGGGTCTTTTCCATTGCGCTAGAAACCAGAAAGAAGGGGCGCCTGTGTGGCTCTCAGTCGTTAAGCGTCTGCCTTCGGTTCAGGTCATGATCCCAGGATCCTGGAATCGAGCCCCGTATTGGGCTCCCAGCTCAGCGGGAAGCCTGCTTCTCCCTCTCCCACTCCCCTTGCTTGTGTTCCCTCTTTCTGTCAAATAAATAAATAAAATCTTTTAAAAAATTTAAAAAAAAAGAAACCAGAAAGAAGTTGTGATATATGTATATGGTGGGGGAAAATCATTGCCAGCAGCCTGCCCTTGGCCGCATGGAAAAATTGAATCATCATGAACAGGTAAGGACCTAACGCTTATGCTAGTAGATGAGAGGCCTGAATTTGAAGCATTCATTTTGATTAGAAACCTCAAGCCAAGAAACTAAGCTTAAAACCCATGCAGAACCAGTGCATCTGGTAAGGACCCTAATGGAAAGATTTGGGAATAGTCCAAGCAAGATTGTTGAAACTTGGGCAATTGCAGTGAGGATCTAGAGAAGATAGGATGGAGCCAAGAGATCTTTAGGAGGCCAAACAACTAGGACTAGCCCTTGATAGAATCAGGGAAAGAGGGGGTTGTCTATAATAATTCCTAAGGTTTTGGCTCCTGGAACAGATATCATTAATAAGAATGGATAGAGAGAGAGTGAAAAAACAGGTTGGGGTGGGGATAGAGGTGATTATAGGTCCAGTTCTGTGTTTGTTCCATTTAAGGTCCGTGGATATGTCCAGAATGCAGGTCTGCAACTCAGGGGATGGTCCAGGATAAAGAAAGAAATTTGGGTATCAACAGGTAGTAATAGGAAGAATGGGATTTCCCAGGGAAAGTGTGTCAAGTAAGAATAAATGAGAAAGAAAGATAGCTCTGAGGGACATGAACATTTAAGGGATGAGCTGATGAAGGGAAGTCCACAGAGTAGATTGAAAATCAGCAGCCAGTTAAGTAGGAAGAAAAAATAAGATCGTAAAAGTTAGGAGTTTCCAATAAGAGGCCACCAATGATTAAGAAGATTATAACTGAAAGCTATCTACTGGTCATGACAAGTAGGAGGTTGTTTGTGGTGGCAGTAAGTTTCACTTCTGTGGTCTAGTCAAGTATTAAGGGGAAAAGCCAGATTTCAGTGGTTAAGGAGTAAATTCCTCTTTCCAGAGCTCTCTGCTGCTGAAGTTGGCTTAGTGTCTCCCTAACAGCATCATCCCTTTCCAAGACAAGGACTTGGAGAAGTGAATTGCCAGCACTCATTCATTCGTCCATTCAATAAATATTTATCAAGCATGCACTATTTTTTTTAAAGATTTTATTTATTTATTTGACACAGAGAGAGAGAGTGTGAAAGCACAAGCAGGGGGAGCAGCAAGCAGAGGGAGAGGGAGAAGCAGGCTCCCCGCTGAGCAGGGAGCCCTATGCAGGGCTCAATCCCATGACCCCGCATCCCAGGACCCTGGGATCATGACCTGAGCTGAAGGCAGAGGCTTAACCCACTGAGCCACCCATGTGCCCCATGCACGCACTACTGAGAAGAACTCTGCTAGGCAGTGGGATGTAAGAATCTATAATATCCAAATCTTTAACAGTAGGAGTTTAAAATGAGTAGGCAAATAAAATAAATAGTTACAGCACAGCATAGGCTGTGCATAGGGCCTTATGGTAAGATGCCCTATGATAGCCTAGAAGCAGAATCAGGAAGCACTCCCAAGAGGAGTTGATTTCATGAACTGAGTTTTAAATAATTATAGTTACTTTATGAAGCACTTATTAGGAGCCAGCTTCCATTCCAGATACTACATATTTAACTCATTTCACCTTCACACCCCCACTAACCCACATTTTCCAGATGAGAAGGAAGTCCAGGGATTGATTTGCCTAGGAACACACAGCTAGAAAGTGATAATGCTGGGATTTGAACCCAGGAACTGTGCTTGCAAATTTAATGCTTAAGACCACTATTCTCCACTGTTTTTAAGAGACAGTTATGTATCATATGACCTCACTGATATGAGGAATTCTTATACGCAAACAATGAATCATGGAACACTACATCAAAAACTAATGATGTAATGTATCGTGATTAACATAACATAATAATTTAAAAAAATAAAATAAAATAAAAGACAGCTTGGAATTTGTTCAGTGGCTGAGATGGGAACGATTGTTCCTAATCCAAGAAAGGGCATGCACTAAAACAAAGAAACGTGGAGGAACATGCAGTTATGCTAGGTTTCACTTACAACTACCCTGGAAATAAAAATTCTCTCATGGTTTATGTCATCCCCATCTTACCTGCTATCTAACTCAGATTATACCTTTTATTTTAAATTTGGTTTGTAGATTTATTCTCTGGATAGTCAGACACTCTTCTACTTAACTCCAGCTACCTTTACCTACATGGTCCATCATAAGAACATCTTTGTCTCCTTTATCACTTTCCATTGTCTTCCCTTCCATTCTACCTGATTTGACTCCAGTTCTGACAATTTTCAAATTTCACTCTAAAACTTCTCTTCTGTCTAGATTGTGTGTCACCACTATGGCATCCTTCCAAAGAAACAGAAAACTGATGATACACACCAGTACTTCTGAAAGTCTAACCAATGAAAAGAGTTGGAATTTATTGCCGTTTAAATGGATTCATAATCTCCCTTCATTCGGGCGCCTGGGTGGCTCAGTCGGTTAAGCGTCTGCCTTCGGCTCAGGTCATGATCCCAGGGTCCTGGGATCAAGTCCCGCATCGGGCTCCCTGCTCAGCCAGGAGCCTGCTTCTCCCTCTCCCACTCCCCCTGCTTGTGTTCCCTCTCTTGCTGTCTCTCTCTGTCAAATAAATAAATAAAATCTTAAAAAAAAAAAAAATCTCCCTTCATTCTTCACTGGTTATTCAATATTTATAACTCACAATTGATAGTAAAGCTGTCAATTGCCATTCTTTTTTTAATGAGGGTACTTTTAAAGTTTATTTTATTATTATTATTATTGTTGTTGTTGTTGTTGTTGTTGTTATTGTTATTATTATCTACACCCAGCATGGGGCTCGAACTCATGACCCAGAGATCAAGAGCCTCACGCTCTTCTGACTGAGCCAGCCAGGCACCCCAATTGCCACTCTTATTAATAGATGGTTCTTAGTGCCCATTTATTTAGAACTACAAACAATACTCCCAATTCTACACTTTGTGCTGTGTGAGCACAGCTTGCCCCTCATCTAAGGGATAACCAATAGGGAGCCCTTGGAGAGAGGCAAAAAGCTCCATTAACTATGATGCTGGGTAACAGGCTTAAACTAAAGGTGTCCTACACAAACCAGGACATATGGTCACCTTAATTATTTACATAACTTCCTCCTTTGCTGTAAAATATTTATTAAAATAATGTTCAAATTAACCAGGATAATTTTAAGCAACAGATTTAAATTTGGAGGAATTACTTAAAACCCACCATTCCTCAAGTTCTACATCTGCCCTTCCTCATTCACACAATGATGAACCTTACCTATCTGACACCCAGAATGCATCATTTTTCAACACCTTACCAATAATATTTATTTTCAGAAATAACCATTTAATAATGAATAATAACCATATTTTCTGGATTTACTCTTTGGCTTTTAAACAATAATTTAAAAATAATCCATTTCAATTTTAAAAATATTCAAATTCAGTAAAATATTTCATGTATGAAATACAATTTGCGCTTACCAAACAAAAGTAGTACACCTTACAATTTCACTGTTTTAAATTCAATCACAAATAAAAATTCAAAGTGTTGCATAGAGTAACAGAATTGAAGTAACTGAAGTTGTTTTGTCTTTAGAATCCATGTGCTATCATTGCTTCTTATGAATTTACTACTTACACACAAGAATATGTAGTCAGGGGTTGGAGACATGAACTGTGCCCAAAGTGACCTCAAATAATTCCTCACTGTATACACTGACTCTCAAAGCAAGTACATGTAGTTGACTATGTAAGTCAGGGGTCAACTGCATAACTTGAATTAAATTCAATGTAAAATACAATGTTTGTTAAAGGTCAAGTAATAAAAATGTGCTACTTTGAAACACACGTATATAATATTAAGATCAATACTGCAGCAATTGTTTAAAACTTATACCAATGAGGGGCACCTAGATGGCTCAGTCAGTTAAGCGTCTGCCTTCGGCTTGGGTCATGACCCCAGGGTCCTGGGATCGAGCCCCATGTCAGGCTCCCTGCTCAGTGGGAAGCCTGTTTCTCTCTCTCTCTCTGCTGCTCCCCTGCTTGTGCTCTCTCTCTATCAAATAAACAAAATCTTTAAAAAAAAAAAAAAACAACTTATACCAATGAAAGATTTGTGGGGAGCAGTACTGTCTCACTGACAAGATTTCTAATTGTTGGACCATGGTGATAATAAAAAGCAGACTGACTTTTAGTTGGTTTTATATTATATTTTAGTTCCATACAGACTATGTACTCATTGTCTGCAATGGACAGACCGTTCCCACTGGCCAGGCACTCCTTCCATAAGACCATGGAAGCCCTTTCAGTCCGTCCAACTGCTCCTTCCTCTGAGCTCTGGCCCACTTTTCCTTAGGTTTGTCAGTTTATTTTGGTGTGCCTTGTGTCTGTCTTTACAATTAAGATAACTCACAAGGTAATAACATCACTTTTTTTTTTTTAAAAAAGCGTGTGCTGAAACCTAGAAGATAAACTCCCAAGGAGGAGGCAGATTCATCCCTCTCAACCTCAAAGTGGGAATTCACTAGTCTTCACTTGTTTAATTTGTTTTATCCTCACCACTAAGGCCCATCCCAGCTATTACTGTATAAATTCAAGTTAGTATTGCGCAGCTTCATCTAAGCCCATCCCTGGGTGAAGCAGAGAATGTATTAGTTTCCTAGGGCTGCCGTATGAATAATCACAAACTTCGTGGCTTAAAACAACAGAAATTTATTCTTTCAGAGCTCTGGAGGTCATAAATAAAAAATCAAGGTGCCGGCAAGGCCATACTCCCTTCATATGCTCTAGTGGAGAATCCTTGTCCTTGCTTGCTTCTTCCAGCTTCTGATGGCTCCAGGCATTCCTTGGCCTGCATCTGCTAACTCCAGTCTCTTTCTCTGTCTACACATGGTCTTCTTTCTGTATTTCTCTTCCTCATATCTGTGTCTTTTCTTATAAGGACCTCTGTCATTGACTTAGGGCACTCCCTAATCCAGGATGGCCTCATCTCAAGAGATCTCCAGATCCTTAATTACATCTATAAAGACTCCTCTTCCAAATAAGGTTACATTCACTGGTTCTCAGGGCTAGGACATGAACATAATCTTTTGGGGGGGCCACTATTCAACCTACTACAGGCAGTGACAGTGTTGGCAACCTAAGAACCTCCCACAAATAAGAAGTTGGACAAAAGAGAAGTCTCCTTTGTAAAATGAGGACTGTTAAAAATTGAGTAGATTTCAGCCCACTGGCCAAGAATTCTGTCCTGGGGCCAAGTGCCTTGGAAAGAGACTGAAAAGTACCCAGAACTCAAGAGGCCAAGAAAAAGAGGCTTAGGTTTGTGTTTGGTGTCCCCACAGGGGAGAGTAATGAGAGCCGAAAGTATCACAGAGAATACTATGCATGGGCAGAGTGTGGACAGGACAATTTGTGGCCCTTGCTGTGCATGCAGGGGCAGGTGACTGCTGACCCAGTCCCTCTTATGAGGGAAGTGTGTAGAGCAGCGTGGAAACTATAACGTATTCAGTATGAGTAGCTGGGCAAGGTAAAGTTGGGAACAAAGGCTGAACATGGCATGGTTACTCGGGGGATGGCTTTTCCTTGAAGGATAGTCTGGGCCCTTTTCTGTCATCTGTCAGAAGCTCCCCAGAAGCACTCACAAAGGGCTCTTTCACACTGAAAGGTCTCTGGACTTGATCGTCCATGAACACTCAATGAGCTCATTTTTCCTTCTTTCTAAGTTACTCCACTCCCACAGTAGCAAATGCACATTCATTATCTTGTCACAACTGTGCTAAAGGGTAAATTTTAAAATAATGCTGCTCTGCACCACAGCCCTAATTGCCTCCAAACTACTGTATGCTTGCTTTCTTAGCACATGTACAAATGAAGTCAGAAGATCTGGCTGCATTTGTTTTTCAGCTTGTTCAGCTGGGGATGTATACTGGAAGAATCAGTGCAATTTCCAAGTGCCCCAAAGGTTCAAGATGAAGTTAGTTATTACCCCTCCCAACACTAACCAAATAGAGCTAGATTTCTAATAACTACCACAAATTTTCCCAAAAAGATACATATTTTCAAAAACAACTTCCTGGCTTTGTTTGCTATATTCCCCAAATGCTGAACTTCCTTTCTTACCAACTTTTGATGAATGATCAGAAATCTTATTTACAACTTCTGTGAGTGAGAATATGACTCCTTTAGGCCTGCTTACCCCCATGACACCAGAGCAGCAATAGTTCTGACACCCATCAATGCAACAGTGATTTTCAAAGTCATCTTTTTATTTATTTTTCAAAAATAGTGTACTGGACATTTATTTTTCTCTTTGATCATTTTACAATATCTTGAATTTCCCCATAGCTCTTCATTTTGAAACACCACAGCTTTTAACTTTCATATTTTATTAATAAGGAAAAAAGTTGACAGAAAATAAAATAAAGCCTTTACTGTTTTTCATGACTATGCAGAGTTGAATGCTATAACCACTTGGGTTTTAAAGTAAGGTTCTGAAACAAGAAGAAAACACAGAATATTAACTATGAACTTAACTGTTTAGGTTGATGGCATGAAAGCAAAAGGAGTTACAAAATAGGGCATTTAAATAGACTGTGTATAAACATGTCTTATAGTACTGCATGTAGAACACAGTTGCTGGGCTCAAAGGCTTTGTAATTATACAGTTATAAAAGTCTATTATGATGTTGGCTATTGGGTAATAATATCTTGGGATCTTATAGGAGAGCAAGATAGAGAAACCAAATTATTAGGGTTCAAGAATTGAGAGGGGAGTAGATAGTGAAGTAGCAAGTACAGATGCCTCAAGAAATTTGCAAGTGATAGAACTTCATGGGACTTTTTTTTAGGATTTTATTTATTTATTTATTTATTTATTTGAGAGAGAGAGAGAGAGAGAGAACACAAGCAGAGGGAGGGAGAAGGACAAGCTGACTTGGCGCTGAGCGTGGAGCCTGACGTGGGGCTCGATCTCACCACCCTGAGATCATGACTGGAGCCAAAATCAAGAGTCGGATGCTTAGCCAACTGAGCCACCCAGGCACCCCTAAAACTATATGGGACTTGTGACAAGGTATATAACCTTTCCTAATTTAAACTTACTTAAATTATCATTATGTTATATACTCAAACTAATGTAACATTGTGTGGCAGTTACACTCAAATTTAAAAAAAATTAAAATAAATAAATTTACTGAAATTAGCTAAACTAGAAAATGTGTTCAGTACATATTAGCTCTCCTCCTCCCCTGTACTTTACAAGATTAATGGAGAATCAAAATGTGCCATCAGGATTCTTTGGTTGCTAGCAGCAGAAACTGACAGGCTAACTTAGGGGAAAAGGAATAATTTATCAAAAGGATAACAGAATTAAAAGAAAAGCTGAAGAACTAGGTCTTGGGAAAATACATCAACCAATGCAAGGTTAGAGGATGCAGGCAGCAGAATCTAATGTTCTGCATGTTCCATCAGTTTCAGGGATGAACGTATGCTAACCACTTTCAATCTTGTACTGCTCAGATAAGATTCCTGTTGCAGGGGAGAGCACCTGAGTTACTGGCCAGCATCACACAACTCCTTAGCAAGAATAGGGAGGGTATTTTGATTGATAATCCTAGTGGATTTCTAGCCCTTGATGGAGAAGACATAACTCTGCAAAACTGGGGTGTTATTACCTGACAAAAGGGAAATAGCTAGCTAGGTACACAAAAACAAGTGATCCTACCATGGTATGCAACAGTGTTTGGTAAACTACATAGCACAACATAAATGCCAGGCGCAATCATTATGACTTTACCACAGGAGAGAATTAGGAAAAAAAAAAAAAAGGAGGAAATAGCTTAAATTGGAAATTTAAACTGGAAGTTACCAAAATATAGAAAATGGTGGCTAGAGGAAATTGGTGGATTTAAGCACACCACTGAAGTGGGAGAAACTGAAACTGAAAACAGGTAATAACTGAAACTGAGTATCCAGAGGAGTAGGTAGGGGATAAACTCTCAAGGGTGAAGGGACTGGCCCAGGCCAACACTCCCATCTCTGAATTAGGGAGGAGGGAACAAAGAAGAAAAGGGAAGAAGGAAAATCTTCTGGCAGAGATAAGTTGAGACACCCAGTTCATTTCCTTAATGTTTCTAACAAATAAAAGATGGTACCCAAGGTTAGGAGGGGCAGCAGAGAACACTGGGGAAAGAAAGAAAAGGAAACCTTGACAAGGCAAGAAACAACAAATGTTGGAGAGGATGTGGAGAAAGGGGAACTTCTTACACTGTTGGTGGGAATGCAAATTGGTACAGCCACTTTGGAAAACAGTGTGGAGGTTCCTCAAAAATTTAAAAATAGAGCTACCCTATGACCCAGCAATTGCACTACTGGGTATTTACCCCAAAGACACAGATGTAGTGAAAAGAAGGGCCACATGCACCCCAGTGTTCATTACAGCAATGTCCATAATAGCCAAACTGTGGAAGGAGCCGAGATGCCCTTCAACAGACAAATGGATAAAGAAGACGTGGTCCATATATACAATGGAATATTACTCAGCCATCAGAAAGGATGAATACCCAACTTTTGCATCAACATGTATGGGACTGGAGGAGATTATGCTAAGTGAAATAAGTCAAGCAGAGAAAGTCAATTATCATATGGTTTCACTTATGGAGGACATTAGAAGGAAGGGAAAAATGAAGGGGGGGAATCAGAGGGGGAAAGGAACCATGAGAGACTATGGACTATGGAAAACAAACTGAAGGTTTCAGAGGGAAGGGGGGGTGGGAGGATGGGTTAGCCCGGTGATGGATATTAAGGCGGGCACGTACTGCATGGAGCACTGGGTGTTATATGAAAACAATGAATCATGGAACACTACATTAAAAACTAATTATGTACTGTATGGTGACTAATATAACATAATAATAAAAAAAAGATTAACCACACAGAAAATTAATCAATCAAACCAACATAAGAGAGTCCCAATAAAAACTCTGAACTCCAAGGTTTAGATGAGCTTAATTGAAAATACTTTCTGCGTATTGTCACACATTGGTGATAGGAACATAACATGGCCTGAACAACATGGGGAGAAAACAGTAGAAGCTCTGTATTTGACACTTTCCTGTCTCTGCCCTGTGTGCATCTTCCCTTGGTTGATTTTTAACCTGTATGCCTTCCCTGTGATAAAATACAACCATGAGTATAAGAGGTTTCAGTGAGTTCTGTGAGTCCTTCTAGCAAACTATTGAAACTGGGGGTTGGCAAAACTCCTCACAGAGGCACATTGCGTGTTGTAAAAGTGCTTCCTGCTTGTCAACAGGGAAACAAACATATGAGACCAGGGGAGCAGGATCAGAGTGGAAGTTAAAGAAGACCTGCCACCTGGCGATTCTCAGTTTGAGATCCACAGCAGGACCTGCCTGACAAGCCACCCTTTACAACATCAGTTTGCCACCCAAGGGCACCAGAAGTGACAGGTGCAGCCTATAATGTGCAGAATGCAGAGGCATGGCATTCCTTCAGTCCTTTTCAGAAACCTCCTTGTTCTGTTAGATTCTCCTACCTCCACACACTCACATTGGTCACTTGTCTCTGCAGTCCACCCAACAGAAATCACCTCTCCACACACACAAAGATCCTGACCTCTCACATACCCAAGGACCCAGCCCTGTTACACACACAGAGACTCATCCATCATTACAGCAGATTGAAATGGCCATAAATTTTCTGACATTTCTCCCAATGAAAGATGGAATGTTCCATCCCTTTGAATCTGGGCAGGCTGTAGTACTGCTTTAATCAAAAGAACATGGCAGAAGTGACACTGCCATTTTGGGACTCAGGCCTTGAGAAATACAGCTTCAACTTCTTATCTTTTAGAGCACTAGCTCTGGGAGAAGCCAGTCCCCCATAAGAAGCTCAAGCTAACCACTTGGAAAGATGACTGGGCAGCCTCAACTGTTCTAGCCAGCTGAGCCCAGGTGCCAAACATGACAGTGAAGCCCTCTTAAATATTCCAGCATCAGCAGATGCAATATAAAGAAGCAACAAAACTGAGACGGCGGACATATGACCCTGTAAAGCCATTCTACCATCTAGTCACTTGAGCCATCCCAGCTGAGGCCAAAGTCATGCAGGAGAAGAGACAAACTATCCCTGATACGTCCTGTGAAGATTTCTGACCCACAAATCTGTGGGATATAATAAAAGGGTCATTGTTTTATGATACTAAGTTTTAGGAAGTTTGTTATACAATAATAGATAACAATAACACTCCTTCACAAATGAGGCCCAGTCTTTCATACACGAGTCTCTGCTTTCTCATGCCTAATGGAGCCTGGTTCTCTCTCATATGCAGAGCTGTGACCATCTCACAGCCACAGAGAACCAACCCTGTTATATGTACAAGAATTCAATCCTCTCCCACCTAGGGTACTTATCCTCTCACCACAGAGGGACAGAGATCTTTCATACACAGGGATGCAACCTTCTTACACCCACAAAAAACCATAATTAACACACACCAATGATTGACTCCTCTCCCACCTGGGGGCTGAGTTCTCACACACCTGGAAGACCACCCTCTTATGCCCACTTGGAGAGTGGTGCTCATTTTGATGGCCTGCCTTCCATGCTCAGAGATACCTCTTTCTCTCTCTCAAACAAGATTATTCAGTCTTTCTCTCCCTCCCTCCCCCCGTTTCCACCCACCCCTACCTCATGCACACACACACAAGGATCCAGCTGCCCCCTATTACACTGTCTTTCTCTCTTCAGCTACAACTAGCACTTAACAATGGCCTATAGAGACCATGATGTGACCTTTGGAGTCTGATGTATAAGTCACTTCTAATGACAGACATTCAGACCCCACAGGAGGAAAGAGTGGTGATGGGTTAGATTGCTGGGCAAACAAGTCAGGGTTGAAAGTGATGTCTGGGGTCATATTGTAACAAAAGGAGCACACACTGAACCAGAAAACTCAAGACCTAGAATGTCCACTCTTTGTCCCTGTGAACTTGACAAGTGGCCTTACCTCACAGAGGTGCACTTTCTTTATAACTAAAGTGGGCAAAATCACTCCACAGACTGTACCCTCCATAAAGGTTGTTGACATGCTTAATCTAGTGTCTCATGTCCCTTCAGTAACAACCCTATACTAAATGACCAGTGAAAATGAAGCAGAACACCCTCTTCAACTCACTTAGTGATGCTGGGAGTTTACATCTTGAACAAAGGAGGGAAAGTCGTCATAAGTTATTTAATTTCTGGGTAAGAATAAACAGCCAGCAGAAAGGGATTTATTTAATGATACATCTCCTAGAATCCTAGACCCACTAACAACTATCAGGTATGGGTCAAAAAGCAGTTAGAAATGTAAGAGTCAATTAAAAACCCATTGTACCTTATCAAAAAGAATCTGTGTTACTTGTCTGTGAGCTCAGCTGTGATTATTGAGCTAAAAAGAAAGCTGACTGAGGCAGCTCCCTCCCTCCCCAAATGGCACACACAGCAATCTGCACAATTATGCTCTACTGCTGCTTAGACAGCCCCAGAACAAGCGTGGTGATTGGGCATTTACAATTTGCTTAGCTCGCCACCATACAGCTTCCCTATGCTTTGGCAGTTGAGGTGCACATTGGGGAGAGCCAACAGGATTAAAAAAACAAAAACCAAAAAAAACCATGAAAGAACAGCCACTGTTTTATCCTTATCTGTTTCAAGACAAAATCAAGTTAGACTTGTCAGAAAGACTGTGAAGGGATCTGCAGGAGGTATCCAGGAAATAAAGTCAAGTGAATGGAAATACCTCAGGGAACATAAACTGAGAAACCTGCTGTTAAATCAAATCTTTATATTTCGATTTGCTTCTGTTTTTTGTTTTTTTTTTTTAAAGATTTTATTTATTTGAGAGAGAGAATGAGAGACAGCACAAGAGGGAAGAGGGTCAGAGGGAGAAGCAGACCCCCCCGCTGAGCAGGGAGCCCGATGCGGGACTCGATCCCGGGACTCCAGGATCATGACCTGAGCCGAAGGCAGTCGCTTAACCAACTGAGCCACCCAGGCGCCCGATTTGCTTCTGTTTTGATAAACCATCTAGCCCTTAGTTTTCATGTTTAGAAAATGAGGTTGATCCTTCAAATGATGTTCTCTCCCTTCCCTTCTAGTTCTCAGACTGGGAAATATTCTTGGTTTGGAACATTCTAAAAGGAAAATTAGGGTTTATAGATGAGAGTAAGTTTTAACCACTAGAATCTTAAAGGGTCTTTCAAATTGCAAATGGATCTTTGAGAAGCTAATGAAGCTACAGACATTCTCCCCCAGAAAATATGAACATGAACTTACACACAAATTTTATATAAAATTTCAGGAAATCTATGAGTGAATAGGAAGTCTTAGAAGTGAAGTGACTTTCCCAAGGTCACACAGTAGCTAAAAGGAACTGGTATAGAACCCACATCTCCCAGCTTCCAGTGCAGTATATTTCATGCTCCTAACATTCTATAGATTGGAAGAGCAGTCTTCCAACTGAGTCAATCATACTATAAGTCCCATGAGGGCAAGGACCATGGTGGTTCTGCTTTCCAACCTAGACCATAACTGACTCATTCACTCACTGATGGAAAAAAGTAAAAAAAAAAAAAAAATCATTTAGAACCACTGTCAACAGTTTTGTCTTTAAAAATGGCATTTTATACTTGCAACTCTTGGCAGATTTGGTCCTCTATTTGACTTGTTCCAAAATAAATGATTTTTCACACATGTACACACATCCATGAAGAACTATCCAGGCATGCTTACATAAATGCACTGGCATTAAATATATCATAGAATCATATTTTAATGATGTTGTTTATTCTAGGTCACATTTTCCCCCCACTGGCATGCTTAATTATTCACAAAATACCTTTGGTTAGGTTTTTGTAGTTCATACTACTATATAAAATCCAAAGCTTCACTTTTCAAAAGAATAACAGAGTGGTCTCTGTAGAATTACTAAATCAGGTTATAATTAAACTTGTATGTGTATATATACATAATAAGCACAATTCTTCATTTAATTATGAAATGTAATCAGCCAGTTACTCTTCGGTTTCTATACTAATGCCTTCTCTTCTTGCAAAAACATATGTGCTCCACCTCTTTTACTTCCTAATGCTCCAACCAGGCCTTTTTCAAGACCTCCTTATGATTTACTGAAGAATCTCTCTTAACTTTTATTTTATTTCCTTCTTCACCTCTTTCTTATACTTATCTTTCTCTTCACTCTCAGATTCCACATTGCCATTAAACCATGGCAGCTCCTTGTCAGAACAGAGAACTCCCTACACTTGCTTCTTTAACCATCTCTCCCATAGCATACTTCTATATCACCCAAATTAGCCTGATAGGATCCTCTCTTCTAGCTTTCTCCTCATCTGTCCATGAGGCTTTTTACAAGTCAGAAAAGATGTGGTGTAGTCCTGTATATAGTCTTGATATGATGGAGAGACCAGAAGTCAGATCATTTTCCTCTTTGCCACAGCATAACTAGGGGAAGAGCATGTAGCTAGAACTTAATAACTTAGATGTTCTCTTCCAGGACTTGGAACCTTGAGCAACAGACACAAGGACAAAAGAATCAGACTCATTTAGTGATCCCACCCTAACCTGGGTCTTCCTGCTAGAGGTTCATGGTTAGGCTCGTGCTTTTGGGCTCTACAGCTTTCCCATCAATCCTGAGAGCACCCCAACCACTACCAATCCTGCCAATCAGCTCCCTTTCACCTAAGTCAGCCAAGCAGTCTCTGTGGTTGCAACCAAAGAACCTTCATTGATTCATAAATAAATCCAGGGAGCAGGCTAAACCAGACCACTTCACTTCCTCTCCAATGCCACAGCCACATCATACCACTAGAAGATAACACTTCTCTTCTATGAGTTTTTTCAAAAGGTCACTCTGTCTAATGGGAAAAAAAAATCCCTGAACCAAGAGGCCAAGACATCTGGAATACTGAGCCTGACTGTGCCAATAACCAACTATGAGTCTCAGTGATATTTATTCATCCTCTAGGTAGCAGGTAGTAGTGCTTATACTCATTGAGCACTTACTGTGTGCCAGGCATTGTTCTAAGTGCTTTAGATATATAATCATTTACTCATCACAATAATCTTAGAAAAATACTACAGTTATCCCCTTTTTCAGATGGAAAATAAGTCATGGAAAGGTTAAATATATTGCTCAAGGTCACACAGATATAAAGTAGCTTGAACCCAGAAAATCTGAAGGATATGTACTCTTAGCTACTACACTCTGCTGTCTTTTTGGGTCTTGGTATCTTTTTCTCTCAGTTGTAATTGGACTACTTTGAGCATACTTAGTTTCCGCTTGCAGAAGATATATACTCCAATTGTAGACCATTGTGACCCAGTATGATGGATCCAGGACTGCTCTACATGTGATTGTTTTAAACTTCTTATAGAGGCTTCCTGCATTTCTTGGCTCATGACCCCTTCCTCCAACTTCAAAGCCAACAGCAAGGCATCTTCAAATCTTTCTCTGAATATGATGCTTTGCTTTGGTTATCACATCCTCTGACTCTTTTAAGGCCCCTTTTTATTATATATAAGGCCAACCTGGATAATCTCCTGATCCCAAGGTTCTTAATCATATCTTTAAAGTCCCTTTTGCCAAGTAAAATATCATACTCACAGGTTCCAGAGACTAAGATGTGGAAAACTTTGGGGGCCATTATTATGGCTACCACACAGCCTGAATACACAACAGCTAAACCTACTACAACAATGGAAAATACTGTAGATACCTAAGTCCAGAAACAATGAAGGGAATTCTGTATTTCTTGGACTATTTTAAACAGATATTTATTAAAGGGGGCTAATTCTTCCTCTGACTGTGGCAGAAACATGGAAGACATCCAGAAGAAGGGAAAATCACGAGTTGGGACTCCCTCTGATTAACTACAAAAATTGCATGAGTTTTTAATTGTTCAATGCATTCTTTAGTCTATCTTTTATTGCTTAAATTCAGAAGCAGTTGCCTTTTCAAGCCCAGTGAAGCCCTAAATTTCTGGATTCTCCATATTCCCTTCCATTTTTAATCTCAAACTAGCCAATTTTTACTTGAATATCTTACCTAATGAGGCAAGAAAAACCATTACCAAAAGTTCTGCCACTGGGCTTCCAACTTCTCAGCCTGAAATATCTATTTCCTTACTGCTTGACTGCAAATTAAGAACCACATATTTTAGGTTTTCATATAGTAGTCCTTACTTCCTGGTATCAATTTCTATATTAGGGTAATATAAATTGTTGACAAATAGATGTCAAAGGGTATGAGGTCTCCTACGCAATTGAAGTTAATTTCTTGCTGACAAAGACCAATGTGAGTGTTCCAGGTTGGTGAGTGGTTTTCTGTCATGAGATAATTCAGTGGCCTGGGTTCTTTTCATCTTGTGGCCCTGTCATCATTTACGGGGTCCTAGTTGTCATCAATTTATATCTATCTCACACAAAGTGGGCTGGGGGGGGGGGACATGTAAGAACAACAGACACATCTTTAAGTTTTTTGGCCCAGAAATGGATATATTCCTCTTCAGCTCAATTTCTATTGGTTAAAACCTAGTCATATTGAGGTTCCTCAAAAAGTTGAAAATAGAGCTACCCTATGACCCAGCAATTGCACTATTGGGTATTTACCCCAAAGATACAAATGTAGTGATCCAAAGGGGCACGTGCACCCCAATGTTTATAGCAGCAATGTCCATGATCGCCAAACTATGGAAAGAGCCAAGATGTCCATCAACAGATGAATGAATATAGAAGATGTGGTATATATATACAATGGAATATTATGTAGCCATCAAAAACCGAAATCTTGCCATTTGCAACGACGTGGATGGAACTAGAGGGTATTATGCTAAGTGAAATAAGTCAATCAGAGAAAGACAAGTATCATATGATATCACTGATATGAGGAATTTGAGAAACAAGACAGAGGATCATAGGGGAAGGGAGGGAAAAATGAAACAAGATGAAACCAGAGAGGGAGACAAACCATAAGAGACTCTTAATCTTAGGAAACAAACTGAGGGTTGCTGGAG